>NC_068939.1:142642376-142942376 GCF_016801865.2 Culex pipiens pallens
ACCTTGGCGAGTCCTTCTAGCTATCGTTTCGCTCGAGCATGTCCGCGTCCCCAACCGCAATCATCAGGGATTGTGCCCGCGTAATGGACACATTCAGTCGCATAACGTTGCCGGAACGCTCCGTCGAGATGAACATGATGGCCTCTTCGCGGCTCGGTGGAGCCGATCCCGGTGTCATCGCGGTCACGTGGTTTGAGCTGGTCTTAGAGGTAACGAACCTGACAAGCATATGGGGAAACGATGCATATCGAGTTTTGGATTATTTTCTTGCCATTGATTCCGTTCAGATAATGTTCTCGAGGCGACGCGTTAGGCTTCCTGCATTTGGCCATTCTGGTGGAACTCTTGTCGCGATGACATCACCGGAGACGGAGTGAATTATCAGTGGAAAGAGGTATTTCGATAAACGACGCCAACGATCTGGTCGAAGCATCCGGTGAGTTTGTCATTGCGATCGTGATCAATTAGGCGTTCCAGCAGCGAAATTCCGTCAAGGAAACCCCACTGGATCACCGGTCCGAGCCGTTTCGGATCGCCAGAAAAAATGATGTTTTTTCGTTTCTCCACTTTCCCGGCCGCAATGCTTTCGAGGGGGAACATGTAGTAAAACTATTTTTTGCACTGCCACACTCGACGATGAAAATTTTAATGAAATGACCTGCTCAAACTTAGAACTTGACCAATCGAGTGGCCGCGTTGGAGTGGCCATGGCGAGTATTTTCGAGTCTGGTATAAGCTTGCAGAATTTCCCTGTGGTTTCAACATTGCATTAAATGGCTGAAATTACTCAAAACTTGTTTATCGGGTCCTCTCTTTTCCCCAGAACCTTCTTGAATAGCCATCCATGAACAGTTTCAACATAATAAAATCCAACCAAAGAACGACTTGAAATTAACTCGACCTTGTGTACCGTCATTTCTAGAAACTTGTCTCTCTTTGTGTTCTGGCAATATCAACTCCAAATCCAACTAAACGCCCACAAATCTTCCCATCATACTCTCGTTCGTTCTGCTGCGCTCAATAGGGCAGTATTTCTGGGAATTATCCACAGCTTCTGTCAGCTGAACCCGGTATCACCGGTAGCACGCACCACAATCGTTCCCCATCTTCCAAGCAGCCGCAGCCGGTTCCGCCAGCCCCAACGGAACCGATCCGTTGTTGTGAGGTTCTAGTTCACGACAGCAGTTCGTTCACTTCCTAGTTCCACTATCCTAGAGACAATATTTGCTAGCGCTTCTGACCGGTTCCGGAACATCGTAAAACCTGAGCTGCTTTGGATCCTTGGCATCCGGCATTACCAAGGATCTCCTCCTCGCTGGCCAAATGACGGCTGTTGAAAACGGGAATGTTCCGGAAAGGCCGTCATAGTCAACTTTGGGATGCTTCTTCCGCTGGGCTGTTATTTGCCCACAACAAAATTTCCGTATTGGGTGTCTTGGCCAGGGAACCGGCCACTGCCCAGACGAAAAGAACGATTTCAGCAATGTGTCCAAATTCCGGCGGTAAAGAAATTTAAACCTGTGAATTATCGAAAAAAAAATTATGATGACGGATTTCGACTAATGTAAATATTTACATTCAAGCAGTGTTGCGAGTTAATTTAAATTTAAGCGAAACACGAGGGGTCTCTCAACTCACCGTGACTTTTGTCAATCACGGTGATTTCACGGGATTCACGGTGGGACCATTTTTTAATCAGATTTTTGCACCGAGTGTCTTGTCGTGTCGTCGGCTCCACGGTCCGATCGCAAAAAGTGCTTTGAAGGGACGAGTTTTTCAGAAACCAGAATTTAAGGGCTAGCTGGGTATAAGTAAACGTAAAATGTGCACTTCGGTTCTAGCGATACATTTGGACAGTACAGAGTGGAAAAGGCAGAGCCAAAGAGGATTGAAAAAAAACATTCAAACCTCTTCGGCGGCGAAGTTACGGCAGTGGATCGCTCGACACACTCGCTCAACAATAGCGTGTGTGCGTGTCCCATCTGCCTAATAACAGAAGAAGCCTTTGTGATTCTATAAATAGAATTGCAAGTCCGCAATAGATCTAATTCCTGGTCGCAGTGGATAGTGGCATCGAACAAAAAAAAAAAAAAATGGTCCCCTTGGAATGAGCTGTCAAGTCAAGAACCCAGTCAGGACGTTCTAGCAGGATTCTAGCAGAGTTCTTACAGAGTTGGATATTCTTACAGCATTCTAGCAGAAATGTTCTACCGTTCTAGCAGGATTCTGACAGAACCAGCTCTGCTAGAATATTTCGTGACTGGGAAGGACCGCGAGGTTATTTTTTCCAAATTGATTTAAATATCCATTTTAAACTCTTTGTGGTCGTACAAAGGGTCATTGTACTCAGATAAATAAGCCATACATTTCGGCGATTTTTCCCATACAAACTTCTAGCGATTAGAGGGAGGGGTTTCCATGGTCAGAATAAGCTCAAATTTGGAATTTAGCCTCGTCATTATCGAGTATTTTCAAAACGAAATTGCAAAAAAAAGATTTTATTACTGCATTCAACACTGTTCTGTGATTCGTCTTTTCGGACCGTTCAGCCCAAGTCCCTTTTTCATTGAACCCATCAACTGACAGTTCGTCGCACAGCAGCTGATGTTTGCGCAACAACAGCAAAAACGTCCAACTGAGCCGAATTTCACAACAAACCAACATTTCGCAGGCGTAGATTACAATCGTCTTTCCACACGAATTCGATACAATTTCTGTGTACAGTTTTGTGGCAGCGAACGCGCGATTACATCACTCTACGACCCGAGCAGTAACTTGCAAATGCAATGAACGACATTCGCCGCCTGAAGGAGCAACAGCGCGAAAAACATCCCGGCTTTGCGCCGTACCTGGAGTGCATGACCCGGTCCCTGTTCACCGGACTGGCCACCTTTTGCTTGGGTAGGTTGTGAGGCAACTCGTGGGTGATGCAGATCTTATTATCCTTTTTTGGGTTTCGCAGGATTCTCCACGACGTACTTTCTGCAGAAGCTCGTCTCGAAGCGGTTGCCCTATCCGTTGAAGACCAGCATCCTGATTTCGACGTTGGTTGCGACGGGAGCGGCCTACAAGGTGACCGCCGATCGGACCAGCTCCTGCCAGGCAGGGTGGATGGCCGCAGAGGGCAAGTTCACAGCGCTGTCGAACGTTGAGGAAGGTGGTGAAGGGGAGGTTCGGCAGGAGGAATTGTCGTAAGGATGGCCTCGTCGCTGGCGAGAGTGCGATGCTGGAGGCCAATGGTGCAGCGGGCACTGACCGTATGTCGACGACCTCCAAGTCCCGTTTTGGGGACTGTTGTTAGCTTAAGATGTAAATACACAGAGTCTAGTAAGTATAAGGGATTCAAGGGCAAGTTTCAGGCCAAGGCTGCTGAGGGTGGCGAGGAGGACGGGGAAGGATCTTCGCAGGAGGTGGATTTGGACGACGCCGAGTACGATGCGGTGGCCAACAGTGCCATGCACGTCCAGAAGAGGCTACAGAACGAGCAGCACGTGTTTATCATTCAGCCGTACGTCAAGTGGGGCCCGAAGAAAGCCGCAACCGATCCGGAACATCAACTGCAGGAAGCGGAAGCGCTGGTACGATCGCTGCCCCGGTGGACCATCGAGCACAGTCTGAAGGTGCCGCTGGAATCGCTGGAGAAGCGACAACTCTTTGGCACCGGAAAGCTGGACGAGCTCAAAACGACCCTCCGGAACCTGCAATCCGCGGGGAAGTCGGTGACCTGCGTTTTCATCAGCAAAGGAACGCTGACCTTCAGTCAGAAGCAACTACTCGAGCAGCACTTCAAAATCCCCGTCATGGATCGCTACTCGGTCGTGATCCAGATCCTCCGACTGCACGCCATCAGTACCGAAGCCAAGTTGCAGGTGGCCATGGCCGAGATTCCGTACATTTGGTCCCAACTAAAAGACCAGGACGGCAAAGGACGCGTCTACCTGAGCGAATCCCAAAAGCAGATGCTCCGTCTACGCGAGCGAAAGCTCAAAACCCAACTAACCGCCATCCGATCCCACCGGGAACTCCTCCGCAACAAGCGCAAACAGAAAGCCTACCCGATCGTGGCCGTCGTCGGTTACACCAACGCCGGCAAGACTTCCCTCATCAAAGCCCTCACCGAAGAGGAATCCCTCCAGCCCAAAAACCAACTCTTCGCCACCCTGGACGTCACCGCTCACGCCGGCCTTCTCCCGTCCAAACTCGAAGTGCTCTTCATGGACACGGTCGGCTTCATGGCCGACATCCCGACCGGCCTCATCGAGTGCTTCGTCGCAACCCTCGAGGACGCCATGTTCGCCGACCTCATAATCCACGTGCAGGACATCTCCCATCCAAACCACGCCGAACAGAAAAACCACGTCGAATCAACCCTCGCCGCACTCCTCAAATCCACCGGAACCAACAACGAAACCCCCCCGAACATCATCAACGTGGGCAACAAGGTGGACCTGCTCCCGAACAACACCCCGCCGTCAGACCTGCACCTCGTCTCGTCCAAAACCCTCGCCGGAGTCAACGACCTGTTGGCGAAAATCGAGCAGAACATCCTCGAATCCACAGGCCGCCAGCGGATCATCATCCGGGTGCCGATGGGAGGCGCCGAGGTGGCGTGGTTGTACAAGAACGCAGCCGTTACGGAGACGGGCGCCGATCCGGACGATAGTCAGCGCATGTTGGTGAGTGCGGTGATAACGGATGCCAAGTTGGCCCAGTTTCGGCACCAGTTTGTGAACAGGAAAAGGTGAGGTTTGAAGTGAGAGGAAATAAATAGATTTGTTTATTGTAAAGAAGTTTGGTTTTTAATTGATTGAGAATGTATTTTCATACAAAACTATTTTTTTTGTTCATGGTCAATCGCTAAACCAATCGCATCCTTTTTCCTTCCCCGGTCAATGGTGGAGATGGGAGCGGCCCGCAATGGATGGCTTTTTTGGTGCTGCCTGTCCTGTCCTGGTAGAATTGGTTTATTTCCCTTTAATCAATTTCTAAGCCACATGACGAAATCCAGTCTGCAATCCGCTAAGATCACCATCTCTATGAGAATGCGAATTCGGTCCAAAATCGGCACTTTTCTGCAATGAGAAAGGCAGAAGTTGCATTATGTTTACAGGTAGTTTCATCTCTGCCATTTTAGCTGGGATAAATAAAAAAATCCATCACGCCCAAACATTTTAAATAATTTGGACTACTTGGCAAGAAAGTCTGTCAAAAATCAATAAAAATGGATAAATATACGTTAACACATCTGCCTTCAACTATATAACTGTTTTTTCATTGATATAAACGGGGTAACTCATTTTTTCGTGTTCCGAAACATGTTTTTTAAAGAAAAAGTTCACAAATTTTTGCGCGCCCAAAAATTAATGTTCATTATTTTAAAGCAAAAAAAAAATCTCGTCTTTTGCAAGCAGTTTCATTAAGATTGATGCAGGGAATCATGAGAAATAAGCGATTTTGTTCTTCAATTCAGCAGAAAGGAATACGATTTTTGGCAAGTAATCTCGCCACCTACATTTGAAACACAATCGCGCTGCAAAATCTCAATATTTGTTTGATTTTTCTATGAGAAAACCGTAAATTTAGAAAAAGATAGTAATTTGGACTACTAGGCAAGAAAGTCTGTCAAAAATCAATAAAAATTGTTGAATATCCAGGTTTTTAAGCGAAGATGGCGTTCGAATGGTGAACGCCCGAAATGTCAAAATCGCACAGTGGTACCAACATTGCGAAAAAAGTGTGCCATGGCATGACCGCCACATTTTTTTTTCTAATGTTGGTGCTACTGCGCGATTTTGACATTTCGGACGTTCACCATTCGAACGCCATCTTCGCTTAAAAACCTGGATACGTTAACACATCTGTTATCAACTACAGTAGTTGTTCGGTAACTGGGCGTTGTTTAACTGGGCTGCTTTTTAACTGGGCGCTCGATAACTGGGCCGTAGCCCAGTTAAAAAGCAGACAAACGTCAAAAAACCAAAACAAACCGAAATCACCGAGGGGTTAATGGATGCAAAAATCATGTTCAACAAAATTAAAAAAAAAAATCAAGCTTTTATGTAATTTCAAGTCACAATTAGAGAAATATGAAAAGTAATCATTGTAATTGAATTTGAGTAACTTTTATTTTTATATTTCATCAAAAAAATATTATGCATCGATAGTCCCCTCGTTATTTTTCGTTCAGCCCAGTTAGCGAACAGCATTCGGTGACTGGGCTATTTAATTTAGATATAACTGTTTTTTTCATTGATATATACGGGGAAACTAATTTTTTCGTGTTCCGAAACATGTTTTCAAAGAAAAAGGTCACAAATTTTTGCGCGCCCAAAAGTTTATGTTCATTAAATCTCGTCTTCTGCAACCAGTTTCATTAAGATTAATGACGGGAATTATGAGAAATAAGCGATTTTGTTCAGAAAGGAATACGATTTTTGGCAAGTAACCTCATTTTGGCGCCACCTACATTTGAAACACAGGCGCGCTGCAAAACCTCAATAGGAATATAATAATTTTAGAAATTAAATTTTAGTTTTCTTGATTGTTTTCAACTTGATTTTTTTTTACTTTTTGAATTTTTAATTTTCTCAATTTTGATTTTTTTTAATATTAAATTCCAAAATCTTTAGAGTTTTCAGATGCTTTAAATGTTAAATTTGGAAATATCGGATTATTAAATTTTTGAATCTCAATTTTTAAATTTTAGCTTTTTTTTTAATCCAATCAAAATAAAAAATGTTTTAGAATTTGAATTTGAAATTTGTATGTTGGAGCTTTAATTTTTGAATGTTTTGATCTTTTTATTTTTTCCCCTAATATGTTAAAATTTGGGGAAAAAATATTTCTACTGGTTAAATCCCATCTAAAATTCGAAGGGGGAGGTCAGCTTCTGTTACGTCCTATCAACTCAAAATCAAATTATTCGCTCCACAGCATTGCCTTGGCGTTCTCGATTGCGAGATTCCTACTCGAAACTAAGTGTCCGAAGGCTTGATGATTGTTGAGGCAATTGCAAACCTCTTTTTACACCTTAGCTTTAATCCACCCGGGATTCGATCTGATTACCTTTGGATTTTGTGTCCGACTGCCTACCAGAGACTCCACCGAGGCAGGATCCAAGGAGACGATTCCTACACCTGGACTGAGCTAACGACATAACCTTTTTTTTAGGTTAGACCGGGGCCAATATATACTTTCCCATCCGACGGAAGGCGTGGTCAGACAAATCTCGTCACGAAAAATGCCACCGGGACCTTCTGGGATCAAACCCAGACCGACTGGGTGAGAGGCAACCACGCTTACCCCTACACCACGGGTCCACGTCCAATCAAACTCATATACAGTAGTTGTTCGGTAACTGGGCGTTGTTTAACTGGGCTGCTTTTTTAACTGGGCGCTCGATAACTGGGCCGTAGCCCAGTTAAAAAGCAGACAAACGTCAAAAAATCAAAACAAACCAAAATGACCGAGGGGTTTATGGATGCAAAAATCATATTCAATAAATAAAAAAAAACTTTTTTCAAACTTTTGTTTAATTTTAAGTTACAATAATTGTAATTATTAATGAAATATGAAAAGTTAGCTTTGTAAATAAATTTGAGTAACTTTTATTTTTATATTTCATCTGGAAAATATTATGCATCGGTGGTCCCCTAGTTATTTTATGTTCAGCCCAGTTAACGAGCAACATTCGGTGACTGGGCTACGTTCTCAGCCCAGTTACCGAACAACTACTGTTTTAGATTTGAACACAGTTCGGAACATGTCCCAATTTTTTTTGTCATTCTAATATCTATATCTTGGGGAAAAATTTGCAATATGATTCACAACATTAAAAATTTAATGCATCCAGTATAAAATAAACACAAAAAAAGGTTGACAAACATTACTCAAAAGTAATTAAATTCTCAGAGCCATAAGGCAAATGAGCAATTCTCTACGAAATCGGCCGATTTCGACCATTTTTATTTTTTGTATTTTTTTATTTGGCTCATTTGGCCTTCCATATGACCAAAGAAGCTATTTTGTGTCATTGGTTCAACCATACAAGTCTCCATACAATTTTGGCAGCTGTCCATACAAAAAGGGTACGCGAATATTAAAACAGCTGTAATTTTTGAGTGAATTTTCCGATCAATTTGGAGGCTTGAGCAAAGTTGTAGGTATTGTGCACGGAAAAAAAAAATTGCACTCAAAAAGTTCTTTACAGATTTTTTTTGATAAAGGGCTTCGTTTTCATGATATAGCCACCGAAAGTTTGATTTTAGCGAAATATTTGCAGTTATTCGATTTTAAAAAATAGTGACCATGAGTAACCATCTCTAATAGTAGTTTATGCAACAAGTTGCAAAAAGAGGATTTTTTCAGCACGAGTCGTACATTTATCCAACGAGGTTCACCGAGTTGGATAAATACGAAGAGTGCTGAAAAAATCAAGTTTTGCTAAGAGTTCCATACAACATTTTTTGCAATTCCAAAAAACACACACTGAGTGAAATTTTACGTAAAATGTTCATGTATTTTCTCAATAAATCGTTTAAATAAAAAAAATGTTGAAAAGTGTTACTTTTCGAAACAAGTGCTGAAAAGTTCAACTTTTCAGCATTTATTTTGAAAAGTGTTGCTATTCGATTCTGTTATTTTTGGTACAGAAAAGTAGGCTATTTCGTCGTTCAAGAATGACAGAAAAAGTAAGTAGTTTCACGACGGAATTGCAAATAAATATTTTTGCTATGAAATTGTCTAAAAGACATCGAAGATTGGACCTCTGGTTGCTGAGATACACCTGCTTCAAGAAAAATAAAAATAAACATGAAAATTTATATTTTCAGGTCTCATGGCCTATCTACAATCACTTAGCTTAGAATAGTTAAGTAAAGTAAAACTAAGAAAATGTACACAACTTACGACCGTCATCCACAATCAACTTAGAAAATTTGCTGGGCTGATATACGTTGCTATGCAGTTGTTTGTTTACCTTTGATATGGAAACGTCAACTTACCGTAGATTTTGAAATTTTCCAAACCATACGTCAAGTTTCTAATTTTATTCCTTTTCATCCTTTTCATTCCTTTTTATTGTAGAAGATCAGATTCATTTCCATTGATTCAAACTCCTAAGCTAAGTGAAATTTTCTAAGTTAAGGGCATCTCCACCGCAGAGATCTAATTGCGTGGCAAACATATCGGTTGGATCCCCAGTTTTAGCTTTGCTCCGTAGCTAATACACGTTTTCGCACCGCTGGGAGCTTATTTGGCTACCGAATCAAGCCCACCGCGGGGATCTAATTTATTCATTTTCAAATTCTAGCCGTTTTGTTGATCGAAATCAATAAAAATACATTCTAGCATGATAGAACATGCTTCCAATTACATTATATGTCCTAATTGTTTGCTTACATCAATAAAATATCATTTTCAAATTTTTAAAAGTGTTCATCCGATTTGCTCCCGACATGTTTGCATCCCAACTTTCCCACCGCGGGTAGCAAAGCTAAAGCTAAATTAGCCTTCGAGTTCATTCAGCGAAGAAAAAGTTCATCGGGGATCCGTCGAGTAGCCAAGATAGGTGCTCGAGAAGTCCCCGAGCTGCCGGTGGCTAATTTTTTCAGCAATTTTTTGAATTATTTGTATTTGTTTTGGTTGAAGATGCATTTATTTTGAATATCAAATTTGAATGAATATTAAAGAAATCAGTAATTCAGTTCAAAACGATTTTGTTAAATTGAAAAGTTGTGGAATTTATATATTTTTTTATTTTTTAAATAAAAAATAATCAACCACATATATTAATATAAGCAAATCATTACCGAAAATTTAAACATGAATGTCCAAAATTTAAAAATAACTAAACTGATTTGAACATTTTTGAATTATGTATAAAATTCAAATATATATATCAAGCGAAACAATGTAATTGGTCCAATGTGAGTTTGTAAACAAAGGGTGTATCTTGCTCACGTCAGTGAGGAGTAAGAAAAAATTACGAATACGTTTATTTTTATTATTTATTTTTTTCATTTCATTTAAAAATATTTTGAATGGTTGTACCGTAAAGGCTGATACGCAGATCCGAAGGAACGCAAAACTCCATATAAAAAAACCCAAGAAACGGTCAGAGAAAGGGTCACGAAAAGATTTTTCTTAAGCGGTACGCAGCATAAACGAAAAGTGGCGTTTGACGTTTCTTCGCGCGGTGCTTGTTTGCAATATGTTCTGATGAAAAAATCGCAGAATTTGAATTTTCTTTTTTAATAATTTTGTATTTGATATAATAATATTTAAAATCCCCGCCGAATCTCAAAATGCAGAATTTTGAAATTAAAAGGACAGATATAGTTTTTTGGTAGAAATGGATTAAAAAAAAGAAGTTGTCTTTATAGCTGTCGGCCACTATTGCTAGTACCAATCAGCAACCTCTGGATTGTGAGTCCATTGCGCTGTCCAATTGATCCACACGGACGGGATCGAAATTAAGTAAAATTTACAAATTTACGAAAAACCCGAAATTCTAATATCAAAAACACAATTTTTATCAAAAATAAAAAAAATGAATTCAAAATCAGGAATTTGAAAATTGAAGAATTTGGAAATTTAAGAATTTAAGAATTTAAGAATTTAAGAATTTAAGATCAGAATTGGGCACTAAAGCCCTATGTAAATTTTTATGTGCAACTGTAAAAAACACGATTAAAAACCATTTCTGATCACTGTTTTTTTATTTTAATGCAAAATTTTTTTTGACAAGACAACATTTTTTCGATGGATCAATTATGGTCCCCTTGGAACGAGCTGTCAAGTAGGAGCTTTTCCATTCCATTTTAAATTCTTTGTGGTCGTACTCAGAAAAATAAGCTTTATCGCTGTAAACAATAATATCCAATTGCTCGGATTGCTTGTTTTCAAATCCGTTTTGGCTTATTTAAAATGTTTTGCTTGAATTTTGCTTTTTACTCAATACAAATGACTTATCTCTTGCATGTCTGGCACTAGATCGACAATGCGTTGACCAAAATTAATCAAACACAGCCCCAATATAACCTAAAAAACAAAACTGCATCACCCCAGATTACCAAAAGTCATTTTTCATGCGTGAACTTGCAGCACGGGAGGGAAAATATCTCCAAACTCGAAGAATTGAAATCGAAAAATCAATCATCACTCCTAATGTAAACATTTACTGACGTGAGCAGGATAAACTCTATGTTAACAAACTCACATTGGCCCAATTACATTGTTTTGCTTGAAAAGACCATCCGTCAGACGATTTGCTCCCGGTAGATCCCGGAGCTAACCTGAGTTTTGTTTAGATTCGGATGAACACGGATGAACTCGAACCTAAATTAGCTCTCGCGCAAGTACCGCGGTGGGCTTGACGCGGGTGCCAAATTAGCTTTGCAACGCAATTAGGTCCCTGCGGTGGAGATGCCCTAAGGACATTTTAAGAGTGCCCAAAATACGCGACTTCTAGATGGTTAAGCCAAAAGACATCGATAAGCCTTGGTGCTACGGCAAAGCGGGTTCTCATCAGCATGGAACGATATCCATTGTGTTAATAAAATGGAAGTTTTAACAGTATTTGGAACAATACAATTAAACCCTCAATTTCATTACCATGACGGAACTATCCATGCCCCTTGACAAAATGAGTACTATAACGATCTATATAATACTCCCCTGGCAAGGCCCAAGGACCAAAATTTGTTCCTGAAATTGAAATTAGCTCGCTGCCTCGTCCCGGGTGGAACGAGGGATGAGGGCAACTCTTTCAACAGTTTGGAATTGGACACGACGCAGTTCTTTCAGAAGCGCTCGCCGAGAATGCGACGAGCTAGTTGTTGTTTCACAACTACGGCTTGACCCACGAGAGGCTTTTCAGCGGAAGGCAGCAGGCGCGCGCCTCATCTCGTTGATGCCTCGTGGGACGAGGGACGGGGAGTGAGGCAACTCCGAACCACGGCAACCACGAAAGATCCAAACGGTCCGGCCATCGAGAGGCAACTGGCTGACGGTGCGACGAGAAGGCGATGCGCGCTTCTTTTCCAGTTCTGGTCCCTCTCTCCTGCTGCTGCTCTAGGCTAAGCTTTCCTGCTGCTGCTGCTGCTGCTGCTGCTGCTACTGTGCCGGTCCGACGTCTGAGACGTGAATGATAGAATGGGCTCTGGCGCGCGTTCTTATATAGCATTTCGGCCCGCTACTTCCCCTCCTTTTTCGCGATCGACACTCGGTCGCGTAGCTCGGATGATTTTCCCCTCAAAATAGGTACTTGACATTCCCGTCCGTGAGTGGGAAGCGCTCATTTTGCTTGCAAAATCTCTGCATTTTGAAAACATTTTAAAACATTCAATTGTTTCAATAGTTAAACTATTTTGCCAACAATGAAATTTTTATAGCAAATTGCTGAATAATTTTCGAATCGAATGGCACATAAATCGTGTCGATTCGATTAGAGAGAAGGAAGATATAAGCGTTTGACGGATGACGCAGTAATCCAGGGCCTTTGGCCCGGGTTTTTTGGAATGACACCCCAGTACCTTCGACAAAGACGTAAGTCTACGTCAAAAAGGTTGACAAACATTACTCAAAAGTATAGTTAAATTCTCAGAGCCATAAGGCAAATGAGCAATTCTCTACGAAATCGGCCGATTTCGACCCTTTTTAAATTTTGTTATTTTTATTTGGCTCATTTGGCCTTTTCTATGACCAAAGAAGCTATTTTGTGTCATTGGTTCAGCCATACAAGTCTCCATACAATTTTGGCAGCTGTCCATACAAAAAGGGTACGTGAATATTAAAACAGCTGTAATTTTTGAATGAATTTTCCGATCATTTTGGAGTCTTGGGCAAAGTTGTAGGTATTGTACACGGAAAAAAAATTGCACTCGAAAAGTTCTTTACAGGTTTTTTTTGATAAAGGGCTTCGTTTTCATGATATAGCCACCGAAAGTTTGATTTTAGCGAAATATTTGCAGTTTTTTCGATTTTTAAAAATAGTGACCATGAGTAACCATCTCTAAAAATGTTTTTGCTATGAAATTGTCTAAGAGACATCGAAGATTGGAACTCTGGTTGCTGAGATACACCTGCTTCAAGAAAAATAAAAATAAACATGAACATTGATGTTTTCAGGTCTTACTTAGACAACCCACCTTTTTTTAATGTCGATATCTCAGTAACTAATGGTCCGATTTTCAATGTTAAAACATGAAACTTTCGTGAAATTTTCCGATATTTTCTAAAAAAACAATATTTTGTAATTTTATGAATGAAGACTAACATTTCAAAAGGGGTTAATATTTAATGTTTGGCCCTTTTAAAATGTTAGTCTTGATTTAAAAAAATCAAAATATTGTTTTCGATAGATCGAAAAATTTCACGAATGTTTGAACATCTGTAAAGTACTTTTTGATTGGAAATTCAAATTTACATAAAAGATTAAGTTCTTTTTTTGTGTTATAAAATTTCGATTTTATCCAAAAATCACTATTTTTTCAAAAAAAAATAACTCGGCGGCAGATTATTTGACAATACTTCTCTATAGCTCAAAAGTTGCGGGTTTTTATCGCTTAAAACATATCAAAAAATCTCGAAAATAAAAAAATACGTATTTTGAGAAAGTGAGTTTTTGTAAAAAATGTTAATTAAAAAATCGGCACAAAAAAATCTGCGTACCTATTTTTTCTCAATAGTTCTCAACAATATCTACAACTTTGCCGCAAACACTAAATTGATCAGGAAATTCAATCAAAAGTTACAGCTGTATGAATATTTACGTACCATTTTTGTATGGACAGCTGCCAAAATTGTATGCTTCTTTGGGCATAGGGAAGGCCCTCACAAAGTTTGAACCAAATAAAACAATACAAATAAAATCCATTTCCGGTTTTGGTAGAGAGTTGCTCAGATGCTGAAAAAGGAGGTGAGTGTAGTAATAAATTTATTTTTGCAATTCCGTCTTGAAACTTCCTACTTTTCCTGTCATTTTCGCTTGACGAAACAGCCTACTTTTATCTACTAAAAATAACAGAATCAAATAGAAACACATTTCAAAACAAATGCTGAAAAGTTCTACTTTTCAGCACTGAAATGGATGCTGAAAAGTTGAACTTTTCAGCACTAGTTTTGAAAAGTAATACCTTTTAACATTTTTTTTTATTTAAACGATTTATTAGCAAAATATAT
The DNA here is from genome assembly GCF_016801865.2 of Culex pipiens pallens. NCBI lineage: Eukaryota > Metazoa > Arthropoda > Insecta > Diptera > Culicidae > Culex > Culex pipiens. The sequence continues at coordinate 142,656,558 of NC_068939.1, forward strand.
GAACATTCGACTTATAATTTCACTCAATGGGTGTTTTTCAGAAATGCAAAAAATGTTGTATGGAACTCGTTGCAAACCTTGACTTTTTCAGCACTTGTCGTATTTATCCAACTCGGTGAACCTCGTTGGATAAATTTACGATACGTGCTGAAAAAATCTTCTTTTTGCAACTTATTGCATAAACTACTATTAAGAAATCCCCTTTGGTCAAAAAAAGGCAATGTTTTTGAAAAATCATGAAGTTTAACATGCATCTTGCCTTTTTACTGGATCAAAGTGGTCAATTTTTCCCCCGGGGTACCTAGAACCGGTCAGAGTAGGTCAGAACTGATGAAATCATGACGTTTGACATGAGTCCTGTGGTTAATTCTGTACAGTCTTATCTTGGGGGATTTCTATACGTGACATCTTGTCAAGAGCGTAATTTTTCGTTGATATTTGACCACAGGGGGATTTGTTGAAATCGTCGGAATAAAAGTTCCGGTGGAAATACGGCCATATCTCGGTTCCCCGTGGTCAAATCGATTCCCAGGACTTTTAACATCAGAAAAGTCTTGGCCGAACTTGGGGAACAAACAGCGTTCCGAGATGTGCATTGGTGGCTTTCTCAATTTTCTACCAAAACAATATTCTAAACTCGCACCCGATTTCCGCTCAGCACGGTAAAATGCACAATAATGGGTTTTATTTATTCATCTATTGACTTGCTTATACATTTAACACATTCACTATATTTTTGTTTAATATTCCGTTACCACCTTCTCGTTACCGTTACGTTACGTGTTTGCTTATTTCGCCAACCCCTTCTAAATCATGCGTGTTTCTGTGTGTAATACTTTACTGCAGCAGTTGGTTGGTTTATTTTGCGTTTTAAATAGCTCTTTGTATTAAGGTTTTGTTAAGATTTGCAGTTTACTGTTAAGGTGCTTTGAGAAAGTGCAAGCTAAACTTTCGGCAACAAAAATACTCTTTCCACGTGTGTGTGTTTTTGCTTTGTAGTTTTCAATTGCTCAATTCGAGTTGTTTGTTGACTGTACGGAATGACTTGAAATTGAATTGTAGACTGTGGTGTGTGTGATTAGACAGCTCTGCTTGCTTGCTTATTTTTGGAGAAAATGCCGCCCTTAATTTACCTTCCTCTTACTCGATGTCCGCGAACGCACACCGCACCTTGTCAAACACCTCGTCCGGTGCGGCCACGGCGTCGATCGTCTTGACCAAATCCTGCGCCCGGTAGTGATCCACGATGGGCATCGTGTCGTTGATGTACGTGTTGAAGCGCTTCTTCAGACTCTCCGGGTTGTCATCCGAGCGGCCGCTGCTCTCGCCACGCTTCAGACACCGGGCGATGCACTGCTCCTCGGTGCACTCGAAGAACAGCACGAACAGCAGGCGCACCTTGTCGCCCATCTGGCGGTTCCAGCCCTGCAGGTTGTCCTCGTTGCGCGGGAACCCGTCGATCAGGAACTTGTCGTTGCCGGTGGACTGCGGAAGAGGTGGGGATGGGAAAACAAGAAATAATGTAAATGAAGACAAGTTTAACTTATTACTACCAGCGGTTCCAGTGAATAGAAGAGCTTTGCGGCAGCGAAGTTATGAGGAAGCAATATTTGTATTAGGCTTGACTATGCTGAAACAGTTTGTCTCAGTCCCGGTTATTAGGGCATCTGTAGCGCTGGGGTGCAAACCAATTTTGCACCCGGCTTATGAATACCGAGATCAAATCTGGAGTTTTTTTTGAAAAGGTCTTATAAACCAAATTTTCATTTTTTGCTTTTTAGGTGTTTTTGAATACCCCTGATTCAAGGCGGTTATAAAAACACCCAAAAAGCAAAAATTGAAAATTTGGTTTATAGGACCTTTTAAAAAAAAACTCCAGAAATTTGCCCCAATGAAAAAACTCCCTCATCTCCACCGCGGGGGGCAAATATGGGTTTGTTTTTTTTTATCATTTTTTGCTCTTGTTTACCTTCAAAACAATAATTCTGGAGTTTTTTTGAAAAGGTCCAATAAACCAAATTTCCAGTTTTTGCTTTTTGGGTGTTTTTGAAACCGCTTTGAGTCAGGGGTATTAAAAAACACCCAAAAAGCAAAAACTGAAAATTTGGTTTATTGGACCTTTTTTTTTAAAAAAAAAACTCATATGCATTGATTCATGCCTAGACATGCTAAAAGTTTATCAAACTTTTTAATTCTATTGAAAATTTCAAAAAAAAAAAAAAAAATAAAAAAAATATAAACATTTAAATTACGAGCCATGGTTTACACATTTTGATGAAAAAAGTGGTGTAAAATGCATTATACACTTGTCCAGTCCAATTTCCAAAATATCTAAGTGTTGACGAAAATTTTATTATTTTTTAGAAAAATAAAATTTTTGCAGTGCTTTGTACATTGGGATTTCATAAAAATTCAAAACATTTTCAAACATGTCCAAGCCCCCCTAAATATGATTATCAATGCAGAAAAATGCATTTTAGATTGTTTTCAGTTGATTAGACTACTATTTTCATGGAAATTTTGTAGTTTTTTTTTAATTTTTTTTACCCCCTTATTTTTCAAACTAATTTTGAGGGGGGGGGGGGGGGGACATAAACTTTGAAACTTTGAATTGATTTTTAGCCTTCTTTTAATTAGGTTTGTGAAATCAGCAATAAACAAATGCAAACATTGAGTATGCCCCTCTCACACCTCCATCGGATTAAGCGGGATACACTAATTGTTTATCGGACGTTTTCAAAAAGCCTAGATTTTAATTGCTAAATTTATATTTTCATCTATTTCAAAATTATTTCAAGCTCTTATTTTTTACTAGTTATTTCATGTTTCAATTTGGAGAGTCGTGTGGTGTTCGTTGGATCGATCGGAGAGTGAATCGACGCGCGCGAACCCGCGGGAAAGTGGTGGAAAGTTCTAGCAATCATTGAAAAAAAGGTCGCGGTGTGCCCAGAGAAGTTGGGCCATCAGTCGTGTGGTGTTCGTTGGGTCGATCGAAGTGTGAATAGGCGCGCGCGAACCCGCGAGAAGTAGATCGGAAAAGAATTGAAATAGAGATTCGCATCGTTGAATTATATATTATATTTTCATTTCGTTTTGAAAGCCCATCCCATAGCATCGTTGCTCGGATGGCACGCCGGCGGTAAGAAGTTAAACATAAAAATTGTACATCACGGAATAATACGTTAATTCAAAATTCATTTCGTTTTGAAAGTCCTTCCCAAAGCATCGTTGCTCGGATGGCACGCCGGCGGTAAGAAGTAAAAAATACGCGATTGATAAGACCTTCTCATAGCGTCGTAGCTCGGAAGGCAACGATTGTTTCACTTTCTGGTCATATCATCTACCAAGATGAATCCTGACCTTTCCTTTCCTTCCCCTACTAACACAATTCCCCCACTTCCCGTGATGCTTGAAGGAGATGCTGTGGATTCAACGGTCTCATGCGGTGTCAACAGGTATAGAGCGACAAACTCTGTGTCTGATGAGTCTGCAACTTCAACTATCGGACTAACATTCCTACCTTTGTTGAACTGCATCTCCTTGGGGGGGCGCCGGTATTGACTTAAAGCAGAGATCTTCAGGGGTTATACAGTGAGGATGATTAGCTCCCACTACTCATCTGTTGGTTCATTGTGTAACTTCAGCTGATCCGTCAATAACGGAGTAGCAGCTCATTGGCAGTCAACCATGCTCATGCTCATGCTCATTTCATGTTTCAATTTGGATTTTTTTTAAAATTATTTTAGTTTTTTGGTTTTATTGTTTTCTAGATTTTATTTTTGAACTTTTATTTTTATAATTTTTCTAAACTTTTAAGCTCGTTGCAAATATTTTTCTAAGTTTATGCCCCCCCCCCCCCCCCTTAAAATTGGCCTGAATAATCAGGGGGCAAAAAAAAATTCGAAAAACTTCAAAATTTTAATGAAAATTAAAGTTTAATCAACTGAAAACCAGTTAAAATGCATTTTCCCGAGTTTATAATCATATTTAGCATGTTTGAACTCCTTTCAGGAGTTAGCACATTTTAAATTTTCAGGATATACCAATGTACAGCCCCACGAAAAGTTTTTTTTTTGCGAAAAAAAAATCCGTCGATACCTCGATATTTTCAAAACTAATGATTGAAAAGCAACTGTACGCCTGTAAAACGCATTTTTGCAATTCCATCGTGAAACTACATACTTTTCCTGTCATTCTTGAACGACGAAATAGCCTACTTTTCTGAACCAAAAATAACAGAATCGAATAGCAACACTTTTCAAAATAAATGCTGAAAAGTTCTACTTTTCAGCACTTGTTTCGAAAAGTAACACTTTTCAACATTTTTTTTAATTTAAACGATTTATTGACAAAATACATGAAAATTTGACATAAAATTTCACTCAGTGTGTGTTTTTTTGGAATTGCAAAAAATGTTGTATGGAACTCGTTGCAAAACTTGATTTTTTCAGCACTCTTCGTATTTATCCAACTCGGTGAACCTCGTTGAATAAATGTACGACTCGTGCTGAAAAAATCCACTTTTTGCAACTTGTTGCATAAACTACTATTAAAGCACTTTTTTTTATCCAAATGTTGAAACCTAGGCTTGTAACATAAATTTTTTTTTTTAGACCACCCCCCCCCCCCCCCGACTTTGGTCAGAGCCGAGGGACATAAACTTAAAAAAATATTTGCAACGGCCTCATTTCTTTTTAAAATTTTAGATTTTAAATAATTTTACAATTTTATTATTGTTTTAAAGTTTTTTAAATTTATAATTTTTTGAATTTTTCAAGTTTTTTTTTAATTTTTAAATTTAAGAAAAAAAGAACCACGGTGGCGTTGACGTCGGTTGCAAATTTTATTTGCAGTTTTTGTATTATGGAAGGTTTACGAGCAGATATCTTTCGATAATTCTTCGTTCGTGTTTAGAGAGTGTCCTGTAATCTTACTCAACATCCGTGTATGCCCATCCATATCTCTCTTATGTCATCACAAGGCGCCCTTACAAATCCTATGTTGAGTCTTTTTGTATCTATCAGATTGCAGAAATTATTCATCCATTAGGGTAGTGGAATCATTTGCTATTCCACACGCATATGAGCAGTTCAGGGGGTTACCTGCGCCCAGATTCGCGTTGCTTTTGATCAGATTTATTAAAAATTTTAAAATTAAGAAAGTGTTTTTTTTATTTCGAAAAAAATGTTGTTTGAAATTATTCAAAAAATCAAAATATTCGCTCTACAGCATTGGCGTTGGCGTTCTCGATTGCGCGGTTCCTACTAGAAACTAGGTGTCCGAAGGCTTGATTTTTGAGGCAATTGCAAACCTCTTTTAACACCTAAGCTTCTATCTACCCAGGGATTCGAACTTACGACCTTTGGATTGTGAGACCAACTGCCTACCAGCGACTCCACCGAGGAAGGACCCAGAGAGACGACTTCTACACCTGGATTGAGCTAACAACCTAACCTCTAAGTTAGACCGGGGCCAACATTTACTTCCCCATCCGACGGAAGGCGTGATCAGACAAATTTCGTCTCGAAAAATGCCACCGGGACCGTCTGGGATCGAATCCAAGCCGACTGGGTGAGAGGCAACCACGCTTACCCCTACACCACGGGTCCCGACCAAAATGTAAATATTATGAAATCAAGGAATTAAAAACTTAAAAAATTAAGAAATTCAATAGCATTTTATGAATTTTAATATCAGAGTTGAGAAATAAAAAAAAAACTCAAGAACCTAAAAATTCTAAATTCAGAAGAGTTCGCTTGTCTGTGAGAGGAAGAAGTTCGGTGTTCGGTCGGTCCTCGATAATTTTAACTTTTTGGCGTGTTTTTAGTGGATTTAAAAGTTTCCCTTGTGCTGTAACAATTCAAATTGACATACAAAAGAGAAATCAAGTGAAATCTAGGGCAAATAGTTGTCATTTTTCAAGATTTTCATCATTTTTATGGATTTTTTTCTTCTTCATATTTGTTTTGTTATTGTGCTTTGGGTAGCGCAATGCTTTGCTTGTCAAATTAAGGTTAAACGTCAGTTTTGCTGCATGGGCACATACAGGTTCTCACGCTCATGACGCTCACCTCTCTCACTCTCTTTCGGAAATATGAGTGCTTGTTTTGGTTGTGGTACAGTAGTGCCAGAATTTTGTCAACAGTTGTCTAGGAACTATGAAAAATGATTTATTTTGTGAGTTTTGTTCGAAAAATTAACAATCAAAAGAGTCGTTTCACGATATTCTAGAGCATAATCCATCAATTAGTTTCGGAATCGAGGGATCGGGCCGCGGATTTATTAATTTTTTTATTTTTTTTTTTTCGTAAAATGTCGCGACGATTATTTTGGTCATTTCGCGTGAATTCGCCGTCGTCGTTGTGGTATGTTGGCATATTGTGAATCTGCGTTGCGTATGGAAAACGTCGTGACTGGACCTGGCCATCATCATCATATAAGGAAAACTAGAGGCAGCTGCTTCGCGAATTTGGTGAGATCAGTCCATATTGGACATTTTGAAACCTGACATATTTTTGCTAGCAATTTACTAAATACGCGCCGATCCCTGTTTTGCCTGATGGGATTGGAAGTTTAAAGATAGATCGAGGACCCGTCTGGTTCTTGCTTTATCTTTAGGCGGGGCCAGACAATGCCCAGTGACCTCGGAATTGGACCGCAAGGAGCTCTGTCATTCTGAAATGGGTCACTGGAAGCAGCGCGAGGGCTAACACCACCTAATACCCGGGACTGAGATAAGCTGTATCAGCATAACGCAAGTCTGATACAAACTATACTTTCCCATAATTTCGCTGCCGGCCAGCGGGTATTGGATTGGACCACACACACACACAGAACCTAAAAATTCTAAATTCAAAAAATCATAAATTTAAATAAAAAACGCAAAAATTCTAAATAAAAAATCATTTCCGAAATTTAAAATTTCGGAAATCTAGGGATTTGAAAATTATAAACACAAAATATAAATACTCGATTATTCAAATTCCTCCACAAAATTTTACTCCAGAGAGCGATGGAATAATCATCATCAAAAGAAAATCATTGGACGTTCATCACGCACGAAAGATCGGTAGAAGGAATCTAAAAAAAAAAACATCATCTTGATTATTCGGCGAAACATCTTTTTTTCACTACTACACTTGCAAATGCAACGTCACACGTCGAAAAATGACCTGTCACATTTTGTAGATGGGCAATGTGGTAAACAAAGTGAAATAAACAATTTTAAGAGTTGCTGACAAGGAAATTCTCAAAAAAAAATCATCCGCGGATTGATTTTCTTGGAGAATTTCGGGAGCGATTTTCTTTTGCGTGATTTGCCTCCTCTCTCATTCTCGGGTGAAAAAAGTATGCTAGAGAAATTGATTTTTTCATTCCATCCCAGATAATCTAATCACGAATACTTTATTTTTCCCAAAATGTGGCTTCTAACCGAAAATATTACTTAAAAATTGAACTTGATTTAAAGTAAATTATGATGGCGGCAAAAACGGTTTCACTTAAAATTTCAAGAATTTAGGAATTTAAGAATTTAAAAGTTAAGAATCTAAGAATTTAAGAATGTAAGAAGTTTAGAATTTGAGAAATTTTGAAATTTAAAAATTTAAGAATTAAGGAATTGAAAAAAATAGAAAGTAAGATTTTAATAATTAGCGAATTGAAAAATGTAAGGATATAAGAATTAAAAAAGCTAATTTAAAAATTTAAGAATTTAGGATTTCAATGATTTGATTTCAAGAATTTAAAAATTGAAGATTTTTTTTTGTTTTTAACTAGGCCGATGCAAATATCTTTCGACAAGTCGTGGAAACAAAATTTCTTACAAGAATCTCACGCTTGGATAAATTTGGGCAAGATCCACGGCACCTTCTAGCAAAACTCTTATGCGGTGGTTTTATCTATACATTTTTGTAATTTTCATCATACAAACTTCAACGCTGAACAACGACTCCTTAAATTTAACCGATTCGGTTGAAAATTGACACAAATACTTTTGTTTTGCCAAAAGAATCGAGTAAAGGGGTTTTACTAACGTCTTTTTTTATTGTTACCATAATGGTTACTCACTTCCTATCAAGCTGTTGATTTCAAGTGGAACCACTTTTTAAAAGGTGTAATAGAACGTCAATGTGCTGATGAGTCAACACTGGTTGCTCGATGCAATTCATGCATGCATTTTGCAAATAGCCAGTCTAACATCTCGTTCGTCCAGAATTTTCCATTCCATCAGCTGTTTTGGCTGGTGTTCAAATTTCAATGGAAAATGGGGCTTTTCTTCACCAGTCCCTCATTCAGGGTGCGCGCCTGCGCCATATCATCGTGACAAACCAATTTTTCTTCCTTCCTTACTTCCGTACCCTGTACAATGTCGCTTCAAAGTTTCCACCAACAATAACAAAATAAATGCTCGGGAAATTATTAGAAACAAAAAAATGCTAAAAATAGTGTCGCACGCACCGGCCACGCAATGTCTCCGCCGCGGAACATGTGAGCGACCACTTTGGTTCGTTCTGCAGCTTGGGCAATTATCGATAATTTAATTTCCCCTTTTCCGCACAATGTTGCAACTCATTCTACGAGCAATGTTGCTTTTTTCTCAGATTATGTCAGCTTAGAACTCTTGCTTTTGCTGCTTATCTCCGACGGCCAAGGACAGCGGCCGTCCCCTTTTCCCACACCGGACCGGCCGGCCACGCGTTATGCAAGCCACCTCTCCCTTATCAGCAGCTGTCGCACCCCGTTCCGGTCAATTGAACCGTGAACAACAATCACAGCAAAAGAAGCGCTGGGGGCTGGACCGACTTACCGCCTTGGTCGCGTTGATGGCGTTCTCCAGCAGCGAGCAGGTGATCTCCACCGGAACGATCCGTCCGTTCTTGATGTTGTCCTCGATGAGCGCCCCAAACTCGGAGCCCTCGCGCTTCCGCTCCTCGCGCAGCAAATCCCCCGCGGAAAGGTGCGTAAAGCCAAAGTGCTCGACAATCTTCTCGCACTGGGTGCCCTTGCCGGCCCCGGGAGCTCCCAGGACAAACACAATCTTTGGCTTTTGCTCGGTGCCCATTTTGCTAGAGGTTCCGGTGCTACTCCAAGACGCTACTCCTGCAACGCTGCCAGTACGACTGACTGCAAACGGTGACGATAACGGGGTCACGGACCTTGAAACGCGGGTTGAGCCGGAGGAGGAGGAGGAGGAGGCAAGGTGGCCCACTTGGGAAATCAACCCGGTGTTACTGTTGTTGCTCAAGAACCGCGCGACCGTACGACCGATGGCGTGAGTCATAAACACTGTTTCGAACCGCTGACCGGGGCGCGCTGGAGCTGGCTAATCAAATTAGGACACACCGGCGGTGCGGGTTTCTGTAATTAATTTCACTTGAATTTGCCGACTTTACGTAAAAATTGCGAGCGGAGAAGCGCGGCGCGAGCGAACGACGGAAAAGAAATGTGTTGACGTTTTGTGACAGCTAGCTGTCAGTTGACACTGACCGGTGTTGCTTGAGCTTTTCGACCAGTTGAGAGGAGTCCAAAAATGCACGCAGAGAAATTCGGATAAAAACTAAATAATAATATTGCGCGTATTCCCGAAAAAGACACGCGGCATACCTAGAGACCCTAAATAGGGAGACTGGTCGAACATTGCTAAATCGATCTGGCAACGTATGTTTTGAGCTTGCCAACACTGCCAAGTTTTGCTGGGCGTAAAGGCAAATGCTCGTTTGGATACGTCAAACTTGTGCCTGTTAGGGTACGTCAAATTCACATTGACCAGTCTCCCTATTTAGGGTCCCTAGGCATACCAGCCTCGAAACGACGCGCCGCACTTACGGCAAATGCGCGCTGTCAAATCCCATACTGTGCGTTTTGTTTTTGTTGATCTTCTTCTTCAAATTGCATGGCATTGTTGCCGGGAATGTTTTTTATTGAACCAAAAGTGCAGAAAATCGCTGGCAACAGTGTCTGCGGCACATTCTGAAATGCCGCGCGGCGTATACCTTCGAGAGAAACGGACAATAAATATTCAAAAACACCCAAAAGCAAAAAATGAAAATTTGGTTTATAGGACCTTTTAAAAAAAACTCCAGAAATATTATTTTTTTTATTTCAACATTCCCATGATTATTTTTGAAAAATGCATTGAACAACAGTATTTTTTTCTAAAATTCTAAAATTCTGAAATTTTAAAATTCTAAAATTCTAAAATTCTAAAATTCTAAAATTCTAAAATTCTAAAATCTTAAAATTCTAAAATTCTAAAATTCTAAAATTCTAAAATTCTAAAATTCTAAAATTCTAAAATTCTAAAATTCTAAAATTCTAAAATTCTAAAATTCTAAAATTCTAAAATTCTAAAATTCTAAAATTCTAAAATTCTAAAATTCTAAAATTCTAAAATTCTAAAATTCTAAAATTCTAAAATTCTAAAATTCTAAAATTCTAAAATTCTAAAATTCTAAAATTCTAAAATTCTAAAATTCTAAAATTCTAAAATTCTAAAATTCTAAAATTCTAAAATTCTAAAATTCTAAAATTCTAAAATTCTAAAATTCTAAAATTCTAAAATTCTAAAATTCTAAAATTCTAAAATTCTAAAATTCTAAAATTCTAAAATTCTAAAATTCTAAAATTCTAAAATTCTAAAATTCTAAAATTCTAAAATTCTAAAATTCTAAAATTCTAAAATTCTAAAATTCTAAAATTCTAAAATTCTAAAATTCTAAAATTCTAAAATTCTAAAATTCTAAAATTCTAAAATTCTAAAATTCTAAAATTCTAAAATTCTAAAATTCTAAAATTCTAAAATTCTAAAATTCTAAAATTCTAAAATTCTAAAATTCTAAAATTCTAAAATTCTAAAATTCTAAAATTCTAAAATTCTAAAATTCTAAAATTCTAAAATTCTAAAATTCTAAAATTCTAAAAATTCTAAAATTCTAAAATTCTAAAATTCTAAAATTCTAAAATTCTAAAATTCTAAAATTCTAAAATTCTAAAATTCTAAAATTCTAAAATTCTAAAATTCTAAAATTCTAAAATTCTAAAATTCTAAAATTCTAAAATTCTAAAATTCTAAAATTCTAAAATTCTAAAATTCTAAAATTCTAAAATTCTAAAATTCTAAAATTCTAAAATTCTAAAATTCTAAAATTCTAAAATTCTAAAATTCTAAAAATTCTAAAATTCTAAAATTCTAAAATTCTAAAATTCTAAAATTCTAAAATTCTAAAATTCTAAAATTCTAAAATTCTAAAATTCTAAAATTCTAAAATTCTAAAATTCTAAAATTCTAAAATTCTAAATTCTAAAATTCTAAAATTCTAAAATTCTAAAATTCTAAAATTCTAAAATTCTAAAATTCTAAAATTCTAAAATTCTAAAATTCTAAAATTCTAAAATTCTAAAATTCTAAAATTCTAAAATTCTAAAATTCTAAAATTCTAAAAATTCTAAAATTCTAAAATTCTAAAATTCTAAAATTCTAAAATTCTAAAATTCTAAAATTCTAAAATTCTAAAATTCTAAAATTCTAAAATTCTAAAATTCTAAAATTCTAAAATTCTAAAATTCTAAAATTCTAAAATTCTAAAATTCTAAAATTCTAAAATTCTAAAATTCTAAAATTCTAAAATTCTAAAATTCTAAAATTCTAAAATTCTAAAATTCTAAAATTCTAAAATTCTAAAATTCTAAAATTCTAAAATTCTAAAATTCTAAAATTCTAAAATTCTAAAATTCTAAAATTCTAAAATTCTAAAATTCTAAAATTCTAAAATTCTAAAATTCTAAAATTCTAAAATTCTAAAATTCTAAAATTCTAAAATTCTAAAATTCTAAAATTCTAAAATTCTAAAATTCTAAAATTCTAAAATTCTAAAATTCTAAAATTCTAAAATTCTAAAATTCTAAAATTCTAAAATTCTAAAATTCTAAAATTCTAAAATTCTAAAATTCTAAAATTCTAAAATTCTAAAATTCTAAAATTCTAAAATTCTAAAATTCTAAAATTCTAAAATTCTAAAATTCTAAAATTCTAAAATTCTAAAATTCTAAAATTCTAAAATTCTAAAATTCTAAAATTCTAAAATTCTAAAATTCTAAAATTCTAAAATTCTAAAATTCTAAAATTCTAAAATTCTAAAATTCTAAAATTCTAAAATTCTAAAATTCTAAAATTCTAAAATTCTAAAATTCTAAAATTCTAAAATTCTAAAATTCTAAAATTCTAAAATTCTAAAATTCTAAAATTCTAAAATTCTAAAATTCTAAAATTCTAAAATTCTAAAATTCTAAAATTCTAAAATTCTAAAATTCTAAAATTCTAAAATTCTAAAATTCTAAAATTCTAAAATTCTAAAATTCTAAAATTCTAAAATTCTAAAATTCTAAAATTCTAAAATTCTAAAATTCTAAAATTCTAAAATTCTAAAATTCTAAAATTCTAAAATTCTAAAATTCTAAAATTCTAAAATTCTAAAATTCTAAAATTCTAAAATTCTAAAATTCTAAAATTCTAAAATTCTAAAATTCTAAAATTCTAAAATTCTAAAATTCTAAAATTCTAAAATTCTAAAATTCTAAAATTCTAAAATTCTAAAATTCTAAAATTCTAAAATTCTAAAATTCTAAAATTCTAAAATTCTAAAATTCTAAAATTCTAAAATTCTAAAATTCTAAAATTCTAAAATTCTAAAATTCTAAAATTCTAAAATTCTAAAATTCTAAAATTCTAAAATTCTAAAATTCTAAAATTCTAAAATTCTAAAATTCTAAAATTCTAAAATTCTAAAATTCTAAAATTCTAAAATTCTAAAATTCTAAAATTCTAAAATTCTAAAATTCTAAAATTCTAAAATTCTAAAATTCTAAAATTCTAAAATTCTAAAATTCTAAAATTCTAAAATTCTAAAATTCTAAAATTCTAAAATTCTAAAATTCTAAAATTCTAAAATTCTAAAATTCTAAAATTCTAAAATTCTAAAATTCTAAAATTCTAAAATTCTAAAATTCTAAAATTCTAAAATTCTAAAATTCTAAAATTCTAAAATTCTAAAATTCTAAAATTCTAAAATTCTAAAATTCTAAAATTCTAAAATTCTAAAATTCTAAAATTCTAAAATTCTAAAATTCTAAAATTCTAAAATTCTAAAATTCTAAAATTCTAAAATTCTAAAATTCTAAAATTCTAAAATTCTAAAATTCTAAAATTCTAAAATTCTAAAAATTCTAAAATTCTAAAATTCTAAAATTCTAAAATTCTAAAATTCTAAAATTCTAAAATTCTAAAATTCTAAATTCTAAAATTCTAAAATTCTAAAATTCTAAAATTCTAAAATTCTAAAATTCTAAAATTCTAAAATTCTAAAATTCTAAAATTCTAAAATTCTAAAATTCTAAAATTCTAAAATTCTAAAATTCTAAAATTCTAAAATTCTAAAATTCTAAAATTCTAAAATTCTAAAATTCTAAAATTCTAAAATTCTAAAATTCTAAAATTCTAAAATTCTAAATTCTAAAATTCTAAAATTCTAAAATTCTAAAATTCTAAAATTCTAAAATTCTAAAATTCTAAAATTCTAAAATTCTAAAATTCTAAAATTCTAAAATTCTAAAATTCTAAAATTCTAAAATTCTAAAATTCTAAAATTCTAAAATTCTAAAATTCTAAAATTCTAAAATTCTAAAATTCTAAAATTCTAAAATTCTAAAATTCTAAAATTCTAAAATTCTAAAATTCTAAAATTCTAAAATTCTAAAATTCTAAAATTCTAAAATTCTAAAATTCTAAAATTCTAAAATTCTAAAATTCTAAAATTCTAAAATTCTAAAATTCTAAAATTCTAAAATTCTAAAATTCTAAAATTCTAAAATTCTAAAATTCTAAAATTCTAAAATTCTAAAATTCTAAAATTCTAAAATTCTAAAATTCTAAAATTCTAAAATTCTAAAATTCTAAAATTCTAAAATTCTAAAATTCTAAAATTCTAAAATTCTAAAATTCTAAAATTCTAAAATTCTAAAATTCTAAAATTCTAAAATTCTAAAATTCTAAAATTCTAAAATTCTAAAATTCTAAAATTCTAAAATTCTAAAATTCTAAAATTCTAAAATTCTAAAATTCTAAAATTCTAAAATTCTAAAATTCTAAAATTCTAAAATTCTAAAATTCTAAAATTCTAAAATTCTAAAATTCTAAAATTCTAAAATTCTAAAATTCTAAAATTCTAAAATTCTAAAATTCTAAAATTCTAAAATTCTAAAATTCTAAAATTCTAAAATTCTAAAATTCTAAAATTCTAAAATTCTAAAATTCTAAAATTCTAAAATTCTAAAATTCTAAAATTCTAAAATTCTAAAATTCTAAAATTCTAAAATTCTAAAATTCTAAAATTCTAAAATTCTAAAATTCTAAAATTCTAAAATTCTAAAATTCTAAAATTCTAAAATTCTAAAATTCTAAAATTCTAAAATTCTAAAATTCTAAAATTCTAAAATTCTAAAATTCTAAAATTCTAAAATTCTAAAATTCTAAAATTCTAAAATTCTAAAATTCTAAAATTCTAAAATTCTAAAATTCTAAAATTCTAAAATTCTAAAATTCTAAAATTCTAAAATTCTAAAATTCTAAAATTCTTAAATTCTAAAATTCTAAAATTCTAAAATTCTAAAATTCTAAAATTCTAAAACTCTAAAATTCCAAAATGCTAAAATTCTAAAATTCTAAAATTCTGTTTGTTTATTTGTTAATTTTTGGCTTCATGGTTGTGTTTTTAAATTTTTGATTCAATGATTATGTTTTTTTCTACTTACAATTGGGTCCTGAAATTTTGCTTCAATTTGTGATATTATTGTTCACACCAATAAAGCGTACTTTACTGAACACGTATCATTTATAGCGAAAGTTTCCTGGCAGCACTTGCTCACTCCAACAGGCGCTGATCAGCATGTTGGTGGTGTTGGTGGCCACCCTTGTGTGTGTGTGTGTGGTCCAATCCAATACCTGCTAACTGGTAGCGAAATTATGGGAAAGTTTAGTTTGTATCAGACTTTGTATATGCCGAATGCTGATACAACTTATCTCAGTCCCGGGTATTAGGTGGTGATAGCCCTCGCACTGCTTCCAACGACCCATTTCAGAATGACAGAGCTCCTTGCGGTCCAATTCCGAGATCGCTGGGCATTGTTCGGCCCCGCCTAAACATAGAAGCAAGCATCTGAAGGAAATTCGATTTATATTTAGACTTCCAATCCCCTCAGGCAATTCAGGGATCAGCGCGTATTTAATATGAGAAGATAGCATGTTTCAACACTACGTTTCAATTCACTACTAGAGTGTAAACCTTCTGATGGCCGACTGCTTAGCGTTCCAGACCACCAATTCAAAGGTGCGAGTTCGAATCCCACCTGATTCATTTTCGTTTTTTCATATTCAAAGTTCAAATTCCTGATTCCAAATTTCAAAGGTACCGACCGAGATTTGATCCCTGAACCTTCTGCTTGTGAGACAGAAGCCATAACCATTAAGCCACGGAGCCGGCCTGGTGGTGTTGGTGGCCACCCTTTGTTCTTTATTTGCCTTCGCTCCTCGCTCGCTTTTCTTCAGCCTTCGATTAGAATCGGTATTCAAAATTGAAACGTCAAAAGACTTAGCGCGTTTGTTTTTTGTTGGTGCTTGCTAATTATTTACATTTTTCGGGATTATTTTTCAAGTGAGTGACTAAGTAATGGTCAAAAGAACATGTTGCCGGTAGTTGGAAGGAATTTTATATTTTAAGCGCTTTGAAATCGTTAGCGCAAGTGAAAAGATATTGATGGCGACTTTCGTTAAGCAATTAACCTCTGATCTTGCGTGTGGATGTGTGTTCCACCAAAATGATGAGAAATGGTCTCGCAAAATAGAAATTATGATCAAAAGTGCATTAAATTTGATCTTTTTGGCTAGTAAGTGGCATAAATTTGCGTGCTTACTCGAGGCGGTGCTGTTGCTGGTAAGTTCATAGCCTAAATAGTATTTTTGGAGCTTTGATCGAGCATCAAACTCTCCATATGACGAAGATAGTTGTTTGATTAGAAAGGGTATATTTCCCCTAAATAATACTAATTTAATGTCTTCAATCATTGACATCTCTGTGAAAATAAATTGCCAAAAAACGAAACTATTGCCAAAACAAGATTGGTTCGGAAAATGTCTATCACCCCCAGAAAAAAACGGCATCCGGAAATCAAATTTCAAATTTCATGTCAAGTCTCAAAAACGATATTGCCCCAAGTCGCATGGTTCGATAAATGTCCCTGGTAGAACCTTCCCTCAGGGCAATGGCCACTCCGGGTGTGGCCAATCCTGTCAAAATGGCCAAAAAATAGTGGTCAAAAAATGTTTTTTAACTTGTTTTTTTACACTTTTTTACCATTGTACGTAAAAATCTCCATAGAGCTTTAGGACCCTATTGAAATTATTCCAATATTTTTTCGACCTTATGGGAAACCCCTCTCCAGCAGCTCGCTGTTAGTTGACGCATGTTTCAAAAAGAATGTAAACAAAAACATTTTCCTTCAGTATTCGTCGTCGTGGCCGAGTTCTGCCGCAGTAATTTTGTGATTTCACTCCGAAAGAGTAAAATTTAAGTTATTAAAACATTCCGTAACCGGCACACCATGGACGACGTGGCCACGCTCAAGAGCGAAAACGCCAACCAGCGGCGAATCCAGGCCCGGCTACTGCAGTGGGAACAGAAGGACAACGGGCTGGCTCCGCTCAGTGCGGCCCAGAATGAGTTCATCAACCAGTTGGCGGAATCGCTAGGGGGTGGAGCCGGAACCGGTGGCGGAGGATCTGCTGTAGGTGACTTTGAACTTGAGGTTTTTTTCTTTTCTGAAATGAATTATTTCTTTTTAGAAGAACCAAGAAGAAGTCATGCAAACCAGCTTTGAACTCAAGACTTCGCTGGATGATTTCAAAAGTTCGAGCAATGCCGCCATCGATTCCACGCAGGACTTCCTGTCGTGGTACAACTCGATCGACTCGGAGATTCTGGAGCACTTTGACGACGTGTATCTGGATTATTACGAGCAGTTGCGAGCTCGTTCCGCCGAATGCGACAATCTGCTGGGGGAAATCGACGTTTCGTTGGAATCACTCAAGAAACTCACCAACGAGTACAACTTCGTATCCGAGAAGACATCGTCGTTGCATCAGGCCAGTGAGAATCTGCTCCAGGATCAAACCCGGCTGAACGAGATCGGCGAGGACATCCGGAAGCGACTCAAGTATTTCACCCAAGCGGAAAGCATCTCACAGCGGCTGCAGAATCCAACCTTTTCCGTGTCGAACGACACCTTCGTGGACATTCTGAACACGATCGACGACTGCCTGGAGTACATGCGCGCCAATCCAACCTTCAGCGAGGCGTCCGCGTACGGCATCAAGTACCGGAACTGCCTCTCGAAGGCCACCCAAATGATGAAGAACTACGTGAGCAACGTGCTGGCGAACGCCACCGCCCAGATACTGGCCAAGGACGCACTCGAGCAGGGTTCGGAGGCGGCGTTTGCCCTGTTCTACGGCAAGTTCCAGGCGTCGGCGCCCAAGGTCAAGCGAATTACGGCCACCATCGAGGAGCGGCTGGAGCGGAGCGTCGAGTACGAGCAGCTGCTGGCGGCGTTGCATCAGCAGTTTCTTGCCCAGCGGGCAACGATCATGAGTGGGGCCGTAGAGCAGGCGATTCGGGACCTCGGAAGGAAGCACAAGGGCGATCACTGTGCGTTGGTGCGGTCGGCGTGCGCGTTTATGGTGCACGTGTGCCAGGACGAGCACCGGCTGTTCTACCAGTTCTTTGCGCAGCCGAG
This sequence comes from Culex pipiens pallens, assembly GCF_016801865.2. Lineage (NCBI taxonomy): Eukaryota > Metazoa > Arthropoda > Insecta > Diptera > Culicidae > Culex > Culex pipiens. The sequence continues at coordinate 142,674,399 of NC_068939.1, forward strand.
CGGGCAGTTGACGTAAGTGAGATTTGAGGTTGAAATCGGTGTTATTTTACTTTATTTCTGGAGTTTTTTTTAAAGGCCCAATAAACCAAAATTTTAACATTTTGATTTTTGGGTGTTTTTAATACCCTTGACTCAAGGCGTTTTCAAAAACACTCAAATAGCAAAAACTGTAAATTTGGTTTATTGGACCTTTCCAATAAAAAACTCCAGATTTCTAGATTAAATTTTCAAAAGGTCTTATCTGCATAGGAAACCCATGACTCAGGTTGTTTTGAAAATTTACTCCAGATTTTTTATTTTTTTATTCAAAAACGATGTTTTTGAGCTGTTGAAATAAAACTGCAACGAATTTTTGAATTAAGGAATTTGAATTTGCGAACATTTGAATTTAAAAATATTTGAATTTAGAGATTTTAGAACTTAGGAATTTCAGAATTGAGGCATTTTGGATTTCGAAAACTGAAGAATTTTAAAATTTTGATATTTTAAACCTTTCAGTCCTGATGGGTCATATTGACCCAAAATCATTTTTTTCTAAACTAGTCTATAATTTCCGTATGGTCGTAAAACCATTTTCCTATAATTACCTTAAACTTTTTTTTTCTCGAATTCAGGCTTGAAAGGGTTAAAATACTACAATTCTTAAATTTATATTTTAAGTGTATTCGAATTTTTGAGTTTTAAATAAATAATGTTTAAATAATTTATTTTTAAGAATTTTAAAATCCTAGAATCATGAAAAAATTACAATTTTAGAATTTTAGAATTTTAGAATTTTAGAATTTTAGAGTTTTAGAATTTAAGAATTTTAGAATTTTAGAATTTTAGAATTTTAGAATTTTAGAATTTTAGAATTTTAGAATTTTAGAATTTTAGAATTTGAGAATTTTAGAATTTTAGAATTTTAGAATTTTAGAATTTTAGAATTTTAGAATTTTAGAATTTTAGAATTTTTGAATTTTAGAATTTTAGAATTTTTGAATTTTAGAATTTTTGAATTTTAGAATTTTAGAATTTTAGAATTTTAGAATTTTAGAATTTTAGAATTTTAGAATTTTAGAATTTTAGAATTTTAGAATTTTAGAATTTTAGAATTTTAGAATTTTAGAATTTTAGAATTTTAGAATTTTAGAATTTTAGAATTTTAGAATTTTAGAATTTTAGAATTTTAGAATTTTAGAATTTTAGAATTTTAGAATTTTAGAATTTTAGAATTTTAGAATTTTAGAATTTTAGAATTTTAGAATTTTAGAATTTTAGAATTTTAGAATTTTAGAATTTTAGAATTTTAGAATTTTAGAATTTTAGAATTTTAGAATTTTAGAATTTTAGAATTTTAGAATTTTAGAATTTTAGAATTTTAGAATTTTAGAATTTAGAATTTTAGAATTTTAGAATTTTAGAATTTTAGAATTTTAGAATTTTAGAATTTTAGAATTTTAGAATTTTAGAATTTTAGAATTTTAGAATTTTAGAATTTTAGAATTTCAGAATTTTAGAATTTTAGAATTTTAGAATTTTAGAATTTTAGAATTTTAGAATTTTAGAATTTTAGAATTTTAGAATTTTAGAATTTTAGAATTTTAGAATTTTATGATTTTAGAATTTTAGAATTTTAGAATTTTAGAATTTTAGAATTTTAGAATTTTAGAATTTTAGAATTTTAGAATTTTAGAATTTTAGAATTTTAGAATTTTAGAATTTAGAATTTTAGAATTTTAGAATTTTAGAATTTTAGAATTTTAGAATTTTAGAATTTTAGAATTTTAGAATTTTAGAATTTTAGAATTTTAGAATTTTAGAATTTTAGAATTTTAGAATTTTAGAATTTTAGAATTTTAGAATTTTAGAATTTTAGAATTTTAGAATTTTAGAATTTTAGAATTTTAGAATTTTAGAATTTTAGAATTTTAGAATTTTAGAATTTTAGAATTTTAGAATTTTAGAATTTTAGAATTTTAGAATTTTAGAATTTTAAAAGTTTAGAATTTTAGAATTTTAGAATTTTAGAATTTTAGAATTTTAGAATTTTAGAATTTTAGAATTTTAGAATTTTAGAATTTTAGAATTTTAGAATTTTAGAATTTTAGAATTTTAGAATTTTAGAATTTCAGAATTTTAGAATTTTAGAATTTTAGAATTTTAGAATTTTAGAATTTTAGAATTTTAGAATTTTAGAATTTTAGAATTTTAGAATTTTAGAATTTTAGAATTTTCGAATTTTCGAATTTTAGAATTTTAGAATTTTAGAATTTTAGAATTTTAGAATTTTAGAATTTTAGAATTTTAGAATTTTAGAATTTTAGAATTTTAGAATTTTAGAATTTTAGAATTTTAGAATTTTAGAATTTTAGAATTTTAGAATTTTAGAATTTTAGAATTTTAGAATTTTAGAATTTTAGAATTTTAGAATTTTAGAATTTTAGAATTTTAGAATTTTAGAATTTTATTATTTCAGAATTTTAGAATTTCAGAATTTTAGAATTTTAGAATTTTAGAATTTTAGAATTTTAGAATTTTAGATTTTTCTTTTGAAAAGTATGAAAGTTTAAGAAGTTCGATTTCTTGTTTCTACAGCGTCTACATGGAGGGCCTCTGCACGATCCTGTACGACACGCTGCGCCCGTTCATCATCCGGATCGACCACCTGGAGACGCTGGCGGAGATTTGCAGCATTCTGCGCGTTGAGATGCTGGACGAGCACGTCAACTACAACCCGGAATCGCTGGAGGCGTTCGCCAAGATCGTGTACCAGCTGCTGCAGGACGTGCAGGAGCGGATCGGGTTCCGGGCGCAGAACTACTTGGAGTCGGACATTTTGAACTATCGGCCCTCGGCCGGGGATTTGGCGTACCCGGAGAAGCTGGAGATGATGGAGTCGATAGCGGCTTCGCTGCAGCAGGAGGGGAGTAGCTATTTGAGGCGGGTTGATTCGCGGAGTTCGATCGCGTCGCTGGCTTCGCAGGAGGTCGAGCAGATCAACAGTGGGGAGGGGATGGCCAAGTTTCGCGGGGGTTCGGGGAATTCTCCGGCGGATTTGCACGGCATGTGGTACCCGACGGTGCGGCGAACGTTGGTGTGTCTTTCGCGGCTGTACCGATGTATTGAGCGATCGATCTTCCAGAGTTTGTCTCAACAGGCGCTGACGTACTGCATTCAGAGCGTTTCGAGTGCAGCCGGGCAGATTGCGCAGCGCAAGAGTTCGGTGGATGGGGAGTTGTTTGAGATCAAGCATTTGCTGATTCTGCGCGAGCAGATTGCGCCGTTCCGGGTTGATTTCACCGTCAAGGAGACCAGTTTGGACTTTAGCAAGGTGAAGACGGCGGCGTTTGAGTTGTTGCAGAAACGGAAGCAACTGTTTGCCCTTGGGTCGAACAACGCCTTGTTGGAGTTCTTGCTGGACGGAACGCCGCAGGTCCGGGAGCAGCTGCTCGATTCGCGCAAGGACGTCGATCGCCAGCTCAAGATGGTCTGCGAAGCGTTCATCAAGGACGCCACCCGCCAGCTGGTTGGACCAATCCTAAACTTTATCGAAACGGCGCAGAACCACCTAAAACAAACCGCGACTGCACCAACTCCAACGCCGCAGCAAGGCATGGCCCTCCGAATGGCCGCCTTCGCCGCACCCCAGCAAATCAGCTCCATCATCCAAGAAAGCATCCGCGCAATCAAAACCAAACTTGGCCCCCTTCAACGCTCGATGCAACTCTACCTTGCCAACAAGGACACCGAGTTCATCCTATTCCGCCCCATCCGGAACAACGTGCTCGGATCGTTCGTCAAGCTGGAGCAGCTGCTCGCCACAAACTCGTACAGCCGGGACGACCTGACGATCGTGAGTTGCCCCTCGGCGGAGCAGGTCTCGGTGCTGCTGTCGAGTGTCAACTTGGGACAGGAAGGGGCGGCCTCGGCGCCGCAGCGGAAGATAAGTTCGTCCTCGATGGGAAGTGGTGGGACGACGAAGCCGCCGATTGAGAAGAAGGTAAGCTTCGATAGTGGGGCCAACACGGTGGTGCAGATTGGTGGGGCAGGGGATGAGGGGGAGAGCGAGGGAGGTGCCGAGGCTGGTCCGGTTGTGGTGCAGGAGGAGGGAAGGGGACAGTGAGGGAGGTATGAACAATATGTTACTTTGCAATAAATATGATGTATAACAGTTTGTGATGGTGGGTATGTTGTGAGTGGAATTCTTCGAAAGCCTGGAAGTTTTGAACTTAGTTTGAAGAATTCAGAAAATGGAAGATTTCATAAAATTTAAGGATCTAACCAGATACAAACTAACATCTAAAAAATAAGATAGTTTTTTAATAAAAACTAAAAACTAAAAACTAAAAACTAAAAACTAAAAACTAAAAACTAAAAACTAAAAACTAAAAACTAAAAACTAAAAACTAAAAACTAAAAACTAAAAACTAAAAACTAAAAACTAAAAACTAAAAACTAAAAACTAAAAACTAAAAACTAAAAACTAAAAACTAAAAACTAAAAACTAAAAACTAACAACTAACAACTAACAACTAAAAACTAAAAATTCAAGGCTAAAATCTATAAACCAAAGGCACGGGATTGAAACTCGTTTGAAAAACCTGTATCATTTTCTCAATCAAAACGGTGGCGCCGCGTGGTGGTAGCTGTCCTGTTTATTGCACTGTGAAATTATCCATGGCTAATCCAAGGAATTAAAAGGTGACAACAGAAATGTCCGCCCAAAAGGGGTGCTGCAAAAAAAAAATTTATTTAAAAAAAAAATCTTAACAAATCAGCAACGAATTATAAGTTTGATAGTCGAACTACACTTAAAAGTTGGTTTTGTTATTTGTTTTTGCAAAACCGCATATTTTTTTTAACAAAAGTGCCAACAATATTCGTAACTACCTTATGCCTCTTGGTGGTGCTTTGTGTTAGTATGTGTGTGGTCGATATTTGGGGACGTGCACGCAGAACACAGAACAGTGAGATCTAGCGAAAATGCCTCACTTTCTTCTGATACAAGTCGCCATACTGAAATTGGGTACTAAAGCCCTATGCCAATTTTTATGTACAACGGTAAAAAAACACGATTAAAAACCATTTCTGATCACTTTTTTTCATTTTAAAGCATTTTTTTTACAAGACAACATTTTTTCGATGGATCAACTATGGTCCCCTTGGAACAACCAGTCAAGTAGGAGCTTTTCTGTCAAGAAGGACCACGAGGTTAATTTTTCAAAATTGATTTAAAAATCCATTTTAAGCTCTTTATGGTCGTACAAAGGGTCATTATACTCAGAAAAATAAGCTTTATCGCTGTGAACAATAATATCAGCAATCTAAGCTTCATTTTAGAACCCAATTGCTTGAAGATTCATACCCGTGCCAAAGGTGTAAATTTAGAAATCACAAATACAAAAACAATTAGCCTTAAAATTAAAATTTATATATTCGAAGATTTCAGCATTAAAAATTCATAATTCTATTTTTTTCATACTCAAAATTGAGGAAAACAACGAACATTTAAATAAACAAAAGGTTTTTAAATAAATATAAATATAAAATTCTAAAATTATAAAAAAAAATAATAAAAAAGAGAGATTTTTACCGAATACAATAGTTGAACATTCAGTAATGTTTAGATCGGTAAACCATCTGTCAAAATGAATAAAATTTTACAAATTACAAATTAGATGAACAAGAATCCGAATTTTGGTAATTTTTTTTACCGAATTCGGTTATTTTCGGTTTACCGAACTGTTCAGCAGTCAAAAATTCGGTAAACTTCAGAGAATTTGGTGAAAAAAAAATTCTAAATGTGTACTACTCCATGAATGGTAAAAATAACGACATTTTGAAATTATGAAATTTTATTTTATTTTTAATTTGCACCTATTTTAATTTTGAGAATTTTTTTTGTTTGAAATTGAGTTTAAATTTATGAATTAAAGAATTTAAAGAATTTAAGATTCAAGAATAAAAGAATTAAAAAGTAAAAGTATATTCCAGACTCGATTATCCGAAGGCTTCGGAATAAAATTACTTCGGATAATCGAATCATGAATTTTTCGTTGCCATATTTTTGATGGTTGAGCATGACCCATAAACTACTCTAAAATGATTTAGAATTCATGATTCCAAGATGGCGGCAAAATTGGCAGTGTTAACAATTTGAAAAAAAAAACATTTTTTTTTATTTTAAAAGGCAATCAAATATTCAAATTTGAGTAAAATGGGGTCACAAAACTCGAGATTGATGTTAAAAGTAAGAAAATAAAATAACACGAAAAAACTAATTTTCGGTCATGATTCGATTATTTGAAGTTCCATACAAACCTTCGGATAATAGAACTTCAGATAATTAAAAATTCGGATAATCGAGAATGTCTTATTTTTGAAGGATAATTTTTTTTGTAAATTTAATTTTCCGATTTTTTTAATTAGAGGTGTTTGAATACAGTTTAGACTGTTTCTTTTAATTGTTTGCCCCCCCCCCCCCCTCGAATTGGCCAGAGTCGAGGGACATAAACTTCAAAAAATATTTGCAATGGCCTAATTTAATAAATAAAACATACAATAAATATAAAATTCCAAAATAAAAAAAAAATAGGAAATTTAATTTTTATCAAAATTTGTGATTTTTCAGATTTATTACCGAATTCAATAGTTGAAAATTCGGTAAAGTTTAGATCGGTAAACCATCTGTCAAAAAATTCGGTAAACTTTATAGAATTTGGTAAAAAAAATCTAAATGTGTACGACTCCATGAATGGTAAAAATAACGGCATTTTGAAATTTTGAAATATTATTTCATTTTTAATTTGCACCTTTTTTAATCTTGAGAATTTTTTAGTTCGAAATTGAGCTTAAATTTATGAATTAAAGAATTTAAAGAATTTAAGAATAAAAGAAATAAAAAGTTAAAGTACAGTCCAGACTCGATTATCCGAAGTTTTCCAAAAATTTCACTTCGGATAATCAAATCTTCGGTTAATCGAATCATGAAAATTTTTCGTTACCATATTTTTGATGGTTGAGCATGAACCATAAACTACTCTAAAATGATTTAGATTTTTTTAAACCCTAGATAGCGACCAATTTAATGGTGTGAACATATTAAAAAAAAATCTTTTTATTTTATTTTAAAAGGCAATTAAATATTCAAATTTGAATAAAATGGGGTCACAGAACTCGAATTTGATGTAAAAAGTAAGAAAATAAAATAACACGATAAAAATGTTTTGGTTATGATTTGATTATTTGAAGTCCGATACAAACCTTCGGATAATCGAAATTCAGATAATTGAAACTTCGGATAATCGAGGCTTTGGACAATCGAGTTTGGACTGTATTTGAGAATGTCTTATTTTTGAAGTTTGATTTTTTTAATTTACGATTTTTTAAATACAGTTTTTGAATACAGTTTAGCCTGATCCTACGACTATCTAGGGTTCCGATAATGTAAAGTTCAATTATCTCAAGTGAATTTAAAAATTGAGATCAAAATAGAAATAAAACCATGAAAAGATAATAACAAAATAGAACTACAGCTTAAGAAGCACACTTAACGGAACATATTAATAATAAATAAACCTGTTTGAGAGATCAATAATCTTTTATTTTTTACAGATGTAATTAACCTACAAATTATAAATCGTTTGCTAAGTAATTTAAAAAAAAAGGTAAGGTGAGTGTCAAGTGTACTTTGAAATACATTTGAAATCGATAAAACATATTTCATATGATTTTTTTTCTTCACAGAGCAAAAGAAACAATCTCACCTTTGACGTATTGAAGCGGCAAAAAAACTCCGACATTCTTAGCCGAAATGGTTGGTGTTCAAGGTTCAAGCAGAGGACCAGGTTTCAAATCTCGCCATCTCGCCAGCGTTTTTTTTTTCTACGCTTTCAACACAACAAAACGACAAGGGAAGGAAGGAATGAAGACGCTTCCAACAAATAATCATCATCATTAGATTTTGGATCTATAAATAGACACACGACTCCGTGATGGCAAGGCCGATTGGGTCAGTTTGGGTATAGGTTAAGATAAAGGACCTAAGACAGTTCCAGAGGGACAGATTCCATCGCGACCAGCCGTTCCAGCACCGATCCCTGGTCAATTCGTACATCCCACTGCTCGCTGGGCACCGCCGAGGAATGTTACCTTCGACTGGCATCACTGCCACCGCCTCCGGTCACTCAGAGAGTGAGTGCCATGGTTCGTACGACGAGACATTTCGGTTAAGGAAAGGCCCCCGTGTAGTCAGAGTGCAGACAGAACCATAACCAGCCGCGGTCGTACTGTCGTCGCGGGCCCTCAAAAAATTCGTGCGGACGGGCTTTTCGAACAAAAAAACGGTGAAAAATCCACCTTAAAAGTGTCCGGCAGTATCGTAACGTGGTGCGTAAGGGTGGTCCGCAGGACTTTCGGCGTGAATCGCGAGCGTTCCGTCGATCGGAGTGGCCGGAAAGTGCGTCCCATAGTTGGACTCTTTGTTTGGTCGCGGGTCGGGTTCGGGTCGTCGTCGCCGTCGGTCCATTGAAAACCAGGTGCGGGGACGGAACGAGGCGGGGAGGGAGCGGAGTGAAGCATTACCACCACCACCACCGTGAAGAAGAAGAAGGCGAAGAAGAGGAGGCGAAAGTCGCTCACCACATCACCTTAATTTTTTATGTGCCGTGTTTGGGCCGCTTATGCTGCCGGGAGAGGGAGAGAGAAGAGGTCCTCGTGAGATCCTAATGCTCACACGAGTGAGTGTGTGTGAGTGTATTAGTGAGAGCAAGGTCTCCACAGTGAGTGAGTGCAAAGAAGCGCGTTAGTGTGCGTTAAAGGAGAGAGGCGCATAGTTTTGTGTTGCGTTTTCTTACCTTATTCCTGTTGCCGTCAAGCGCACTAGCGGAAGTGTTGCCAGCGCACGCGAAAGGCAAAGGCAAATTGTGAAGAAGTGAATGTAAATAGTTGTGTTGAATGGCTGCTGTTTGTTGGCACGGCTTGAATAATGAAATAATAGCTCTTAGCCTCTCGGTGGTACGCGTGAGTGCGATTTATAATGGATGCGAGCGCGTTTTAAGACAACGCTCTGAAGAACACCTTGAACAACAACAGCAATAACAACAACAACAACAACGGGCAGAGAACATCTCGCACACAGCACAGACAGTGGATTTTATTTGGCTGAAACAAGGAGTCGAGCAGTTGGAAAAGGTGGGTAACCAATACCAAAGTGACAAACTTGTTTGATCACGGTGCAATGGTTTTATTGGTTTCAATGAGTTGGTTGAAGCTTATTCAAATGAGATTGTTACATTGTGATTTACTTCACAATCTCATTTCCTCACTGTGCGCTAGTGCCAAGGATGCGAAATGGTAGAAACTTCGAGACACTAGTCTGAGCTTCTCATATTATTTGTAGCGATCAGAATCAATGATTCGTGAGCTATCCTGGAAATTCTTGTCAGGCATGACCAACTCTACAAGTATTGCCTCGAATAGCATATTATTTGAATGTGTTTGGACTTTCAATATCCCCTGAAGCAAATCAGGGTTCGGTGCATATTTATTATGAGGTTCTTGATATGATTCATCACGACAGATCAATCCACTAATAGAATGTACAACACGCGATGATCGACAGTTTAGCGCCCAGACTACCATCAATCCAATGCCCAGTTGGTCTAACTAATAGGATATCGTTGCCAAATAAAATTACTATTACTATTACTAAAATCGGATAAAGCGATTACGTCCACATCTCGGAACGCAACTGGTTTCCCAAGTCCTGAATCGAGGTATGACCGGATTTTCACCGGAATTATTATTCGGACGGTTTTATAAAATTCCCCTATGGCCAAATACAAACAAAAAATGTCGCTCTTCACAAGATACGACGTACACCTGAAATAAAAAAATACCAAATTCCTAAATTCTAGGAATTTTGCCTTTTTTTCCTTATTTAGTAATACAAAAAAACCCAAATACTAAATAAAGAAAAGAGGCAACATTCCTAGACTAAAGCAATGTTGTATTATTTTTAGTGTATAAACATCTCCCATGATAAGGGAGCGTTCTTATATTACGTAACGCAGTAGGGGGGGGGGGGAGAGGTGGGGGGGGGGGCTCGAAGGCCGTGTTACGCTCCATACAACATTTTTAAAATTTGTGAAAAATCTCAATTTTTGCGTTACGTAATAAAAGAACGCTCCCTAAGACAGTACGGAATTGGCCACAAGAACCATGTTCCGGAACCCCGATGGAAGATTGACCAGGACGGTCCAGTAAATTTGGCATGCTGAATTTCACACGTCAAAGTAGCCTACTACTAGTGCTCAATTAGTAAAACAATCAATTCTGACCTACTGTGACCGGTTCCAGGTGCCCCGGGGGAAGAATTGACCACTTTGATCCAGTCAAAACGGCAAGATGCATGTCAAACTTCATGATTTTTCATAACCAATTCAACTTTTTCTATCATAAAAATATTTAAAAATGTTTTTTTTTATTTTGAAAATGCTTTCAAAACAAAATACCTTTCAAAACCATTAAGAGGCAGTATTTGTAGATTCTGCTCGGTTTGTTCTAGAGGTCGTATCGAGGTGCTCCGATTTGGATGAAACTTTCAGCGTTTGTTTGTCTATACATGAGATGAACTCATGCCAAATATGAGCCCTCTACGACAAAGGGAAGTGGGGTAAAACGGGCATTGAAGTTTTAGGTCCAAAACACATGAAAAATCTTAATATTGCTCGCATTTCCGTAAAACTTCATCAATTCCAACTCTCTAAAATGCATTCAAATGGTCTTTCGAAGCCCTTCAAAATGTGCTATAGACATCCAGGATTGGTTTAACTTTTTCTCATAGCCAGCGATGGAATAATCATCATCAAAAGAAAATCATTGGACGTTCATCAAGAGAAAAAATCCGAAGGGAGTATGGCTCTTCTCTCTCTCGCACGAAAGATCGGTAAACGGAATCTAAAAAAATCATCATCTTGATTATTCGGCGGAATATCTTTTTCAGTACTACATTAGCAAGTGTAACTTCACACGTCGAAATATGACCTGTCATATTTTGTAGATGGGCAATGTGTATAAACAAAGTGAAATCAATATTTTTAAGTGGTGTTGACAAGGAAATTCACAAAAAATCATCAGCAGATTGATTTTCTTGGAGAAGTTCGGGAGCGATTTTCTTTTCCGTGATTTGCCTCCTCTCTCTTTCGCGGGTGAAGAAAGTTCGCAAGCGAAATTGATTTTTTTGCGATTATTCCATCCCTGCTCATAGCTTTTGCAAATTACTGTTAAAAATTGATTTTTTTTAAACCTTAATATCTTTTTGCAACAGCCTCCAACACCCATACTCCCATAGGTCAAAAGATAGGTAATTTCATGGACTATAAGCCTACGGTATTAACTTTTTGGCCAATCGCAGTTTTTCTCATAGTTTTTCGATTTTTCTAGAACAAACATTTTACAACGTTAGTTTTTGCTCTGTAGGCCAAGAAGACGGCACTTTTTGGTCTCAATTTTGTCATATTCGGAATCCTCGGTCAATTTCACGTAAGTTAGAAGTATTGGAGTTGTAATTTTGATTTAAAAAATAATTGAATAAAATATTTTTGAAAAAAGAAATAGATCTTATTTACCCTATGATCAATACGTCAAATGCTGTATCAAGTAGGCGAAAACTTGTTTTACCCCTAATCCGACAAAATTCTAAATAATATTTTAATTAATTCTAAATGGCATTTTTTCCAATCAAATTCAAAATTCCAACACCTCAATCTAATGCAAAATTTTCTGAGGATTCCGAATATGTTAAAATTGAGACCAAAAAATGCAGCTATGGAGGCATACAGAGCAAACACTAACGTTGTAAAATGTTTGTTCTAGAAAAATCGAAAAACTATGAGAAAAACTGCAATTGGCCAAAAAGTTAATACCGTAAGCTTATAGTCCATGAAATTCCCTAACTTTTGACCTATGGGAGTATGGGTGTTGGAGGCTGTTGCCAAAAGTTATTAAGATTTTAAAAAAATCCATTTTTAACAGTAATTTGCAAAAGATTTGAGAAAAAGTCAAACCAATCCTGGATGTCTATAGCACATTTTGAAGGGCTTCAAAAGACCTTTCGAATGCATCTAAGAGAGTTGGAATTGATGAAGTTTTACGGAAATGCGAGCAATATTAAGATTTTTCATGTGTTTTGGACCTAAAACTTCAATGCCCGTTTTACCCCACTTCCCTTTGTCGTAGAGTGCTCATATTTGGCATGAGTTCATCTCATGCATAGACAAACAAACGCTGAAAGTTTCATCCAAATCGGAGCACCTCGATACGACCTGTTTCACATCGGTGAAAAACTCGCTCTTAAACTTTCTGGCTCGAAAGATGTCTTTTTGAGTTCCCTAAAACATATCAAACAATTCCGAAAATTAGTTGGTATATTGTGTTTAGAAAATTCAAATTTATCAGAAAATTTTATAAAAACAATCATAACCTAAAACTTTGCCGAAGACATCAAACCGATCGAAAAATCCCTTCTCAAGATACGGAATTTCATACATTCACATACCCATTTTGTATAAGCATTTTGGGTAAAAATGTACAAAAAAATGATTTTTTGCTATTTCTTAAAATTGTTCATAAAATCTCTATTTGATTATGAATTTCGATCATCTTGACTTCATTCGACTATTTTGGGCCTAGTACCTATTTTGGGTCTACCAAACTTAATCCAACGAAATTGAGCATTTCACCAAATCTGGCAGTAATCTGCCACTTGATAATGATACGTGCAGTCATTAGCTTAATTTTGGTGGGCAAGAATAATTTACATTTTCCTCCTAAATTTGAAAAAAACGTAACTTAATCCACCTTTAGGTTGTTGGTGCCTTCCTCACATTTTGAGTGTAATGCTTCCTCACATTTTGAGTGTAATGCTAGGTGATGTCTGAGATCCGGCCTCCACAAAGTTCATAAATAACACTTAAGTGCTTATAACTTTTGATAGGGTTGTCAGATCTTCAATCTATTGAACTCGTTGAAAAGGTCTTTTGATTACCTACCCAACGACAAGTCGCATGATAGATCCGGACAACGTTTTTGTCAAAATATCTGAGATCCGGCCTCCAAAAAGTTCATAAATAACACTTAAGTGCTTATAACTTTTGATAGGGTTGTCAGATCTTCAATCTTTTGAACTCGTTGAAAAGGTCTTTCGAATACCTTTCTAAAAATGTATAACATGACGAGGTTTCTTACAAAAACCACCCTTTTTACAATCTTCCGGACTTTTGTTAAAATCGTTTTTTCAGCATAACTTTTGAAGTACTTAACTAAACTTTATTATTTTCAATAGCGACTTATGGGACCCCAAAACGGATCAAATGAGACCAAAACGGTCCAAATCGGGTCTGCCAGTGCCGAGATAACTCAGTGCGAATTTTTTTGATCAACATCCTACCACACACACAGACATTTGCTCAAAATTTGATTCTGAGTCAATATGTGTACATGAAGGTGGGTCTAGGAGGTCAAATTAAGAATTTCTTTTTTCGAGTGATTTTATAGCCTTTCCTCAGTAAGGTGAGGAAGGCAAAAACAATAAAAATATCACTCTTCACTTTTTGCCTTCCTCACTTTACTGAGGAAAGGCTATAAAATCACTCGAAAAATGAACTTCTTAATTAGACCTCCTAGACCTACCTTCATGTATACCTATCGACTCAGAATCAAATTCTGAGCAAATGTCTGTGTGTGTGGTGGGATGTTGATCAAAAAATTGTCACTCGATTATCTCGACATTGGCTGAACCGATTTTGTCCGTTTTGGCCTCATTCGATCCGTTTTGGGGTCCCATAAGTCGCTATTAAAAATTATGCAGTTTAGTTAAGTATTTCAAAAGTTATGCTAAAAAAACGAATTTTACAAAAGTCCCGAAGATTGTAAAAAGGGTGGTTTTTGTAAGAAAACCCGTCATGCTACACATTTTCAGAAAGGTATTTAAAAGACCTTTCCAACGCGTCCAAGACATTGGAGATCTGACAAATCTATCAAAAGTTATAAGCACTTAAGTGTTAGTTATACGCTTTTTGGATGCCGGATCTCAGATATGTTGATGAAAACGTTGTCCGTATCTCTCATGCGATTTATCGTTGGATAGGTATTCAAAAGAGCTTTCCAATGCGTCCAAAACATTGAAAATCTGACAACCCTATCAAAAGTTATAAACACTTAAGTGTTATTTACGCACTTTTTCGAGGCCGGATCTCAGATATTTTGATGAAAACGTTGTCCGGATCTCTCATGCGACCTATCCTTAGATAGGTATTCAAAAGACCTTTCTAACGCGTCCAAAACATTGAAGATCTGACAACCCTATCAAACGTTATAAGTTTTTAAGTGTTTTTCACGCACTTTTTGCATTTTGGATAGCACTCTTTAAATGTGAGGAAGGCGCCAACCACCTAAGGGTGGATTAAGTAACGTTTTTCTTGGCAAATCGCTAGTTGCCCATTAGGTCGAAAATTTTCACCACTTTTGCTTACCGCTTGTTGACACTCAGCGTCACGGCTTTCATCGCTCAGCACACGAATGAGAGCCGTCCCCCGAATCTCCAACCACCGGCAATATGTTTTTATGGCTACGCCAAATTTTTTTAAATTATGTTTAAAACTCGTAAAGAATGATATAAATCATGTCCATGCTAGTTATGCACGTAATTCAAGTGAAATCAATCGTTCTAATGTTGATTTGTGGCTTAAAACATCACACTGGTTGAGCATGTTTGTCTACAGAATTGGTGCGGCTGTACTGTACGAGCTGGGGCTGAACCGTACGTCAAAAAAGTTCGCCACGTGCTTCGAGATTTCAACCAATCAGAAGGTAGGCCGAAAATATGTACAAAGAAGGTCGTATGCTAGAAGCAATATCCCCAAAATAGGGACAAAAAATGTTTCAGTTTCTCGGGCTTATACAGAAATATAAAGTATTTTCGTCAAAAATGTGATTAAGTAAGGGCATTAGCATTAAAAACGTTACTTAATCCACCTAGGTGAATGGGGGCTTCCTCTTCTCGGTTCATACACAAATTGATGTATTGAAAATGTACATGTATATTGGGGTGGGTACGTTTTTCAAAAAGTTCTCCGATCAAGTTTTAGTATGGTTCCCCTTGTAGGGCATGCCCATAGGGACTTTCATGCCAAATATCAGCTCATTTGGTTGTAAACTTGCTGCGCGCATCAGGGTTAAAGTTTACATACTATGGAAATTGGATTTTTTTTCTGAATTCTGAATTCAATCTAATAATCTAATCTAATCAGACCCTAGCGCAGCCAATCTTTCGAAGGGATCCTGGAGAGTGCCTTAGGTTAGATGACGCCTAGCACTCTTCTTGTCATTTATTAACATTTGTAGTGCGCCATTGCATCGGAATGCATTGAAACAACACAAGCGTTAAAGCGGCCAGGCCTACTGCGTAAAGCCGTATCGCAGAGATGACTCGTAATTGGGTTGAGTTTGAGCACTGAGTGTTCGAACAACAACACAATTCTGAATCGACAGGGGAGGAAGAAGCGTGGGGACACACCACCATACGCTCCGAGATTTGGTTGTATTCGTTGGGAGCACCATGCTAAGAAGGTTTGGTACTCCGAGACTCTCTCTGGGATGGGACATTGTATTTCCACGAATGCCCTGGACACTATTTGCCGTGGTTATAGCGCCACAACCCGCTCTCTGTAATAGTATTCCTAATTCCAGTCCAAGCTCACCAAGTCGTCATGGCCTAGTGGTTAGCATTTTTGCTTACCAATCCATAGGACGGGGGTTCGAACCCCGCCTAGAGCGACTATGATTTTTCGTTCAATTTCAAATTTTATGTGTTCTTAACTTTCTCGTTGGGAGCAGATGGGCATCGAACCCAGATCCATTCGCTTACAAAGCGAACACCGTAACCAGTCAGCCACAGCCGCTCCAATTTTCTGAATTCTGAATTCAAATAAATAATGTCAGGATTACTCGATATGTTCATTTTCTAGTTAAAAGAAGGTTTGGAATTGAATATTCCAGCCATTTCTCACCTACGTGGCACCTACCTGACATATGGCGTCGCGGTGTGCATCAAGCTTTCATAGCATGCTAAGGAAAATTTGATGCTTTTTCCGGGAAAACCGTTGATTCCGGAGACATCGGATTGTTTGCCGATGCGCCAGCTCTAGGTACAACAAATCCGTATGCTTTCTTCGGGAAAAATGTTCTCCAGATTATTCCCCTTAGGCCTGATGACAATACCAGAAGTTGGCGCGTGATTTTCCCAGACCTGTAGGAGCGTTTTAATAAAAAGTTCCAATTTCCCATGGTAATTTCCATGTAAACTTTAACCCTGATGCGCGCAGCGAGTTTACAACCAAATGTGCTGATATTTGGCATGAAAGTCCCTATGGGCATGCCCTACAAGGGGAACCATACTAAAACTTGATCGAAGAACTTTTTGAAAAACGTACCCACCCTAATATATATAGAGACGATTCATTAATTGAGTTCTAAAATTCAACTAAATTGCTAATATTATTGTTCACCATGATAGCTTAATTTTCTGGGTACAATGACCCTTTGTACGACCGCAAAGGATTAAAAATGAATTTTTAAAACAAAACAAAAATAACTTTGCGATCCTTTTTGACAGAAAGCATATTACTTTATAAAGTATATAGTCTATAGACTTACTAAATCGAATGCTATTCTGCCGTTTTACGGCGATATGATGTATACGCCATTTTGGACATTTTCAATTTTATTGTACAGTCTGATAAAGAATCTTAAAAGCAACCTCCTGACGAAAGAATTTTTCAAAAAACTGCTCTGGGGCCCATTTTATTAAGCAAACAAACAATGATGTATGCGCCAATTTTACTCATCATGATGTATGTATACATTGATAAAAGTCAAATTCAATACTGTTTAAATGTTGATTTGTGGTTTTGGGACCAAATCAAGACTTGGCAATATTTGATTACATTATTTCGATTTAATTCTTAAAGGGACGTCCATTAGGCGTCATCCATAAAGTACGTCACGTTCTGAGGGAAGAGGGGGGTTTTGAGCAAGCGTGACATTGCGTGTTAAAAGCATAAGGAAATCGTGACAAAGGGGGGTGGAGTTGATTTTGGCTGATTTTAATGTGACGTACTTAATGGATGGCACCTTATCCACATCCACGTAGACACTTTTTTGAAAATTCTAGACCCACCCACCTCCCTTGCGGACAATTGTTCATGCAAAAAATGTGTTTATGGAGCGTAGACAATCGCTAAGGGAGCGTTCTTAAATTACGTAACGCAAAAAATCGGTTTTTAGACCCCCCCCTCGTAACAAAATGTCCATACAAATTTTAAAAATGTTGCATGGAGCGTAACATGGCCTCCGACCCCCCTCCCCCCAGCTGCGTTACGTAATACAAGAACGCTCCCTAAAACCCTCCCCATTAAAGTATCCACGTGGACAATTCATTAAGGGATCCACTCAGCTATCAAAATAGCTGGCACAAAAAATAAAGCCAGCTTTGATCGAGCAATGTATACATACATCATTGGGCAGGAAAAGTAGTGATTTTTTATTGCTATTTTTACGGCCAAATGATGTTTGTGGTTTAAAATCGTAGAGAATAGGAAAAAACAAGACATTTTGTAGGGGCCACATTTTTATTGTACTTTTTAACAGTTTCTACAGAGCAGACCTTAAATTAGTCATTTTAAATTGAAAAAATGAACAAAAACAGTAAATCGTGTCTACAGCAAAATCAACTCAATGGCGTATACATCATATCGCCATAAAACGGCAGTATTCTATCCGAGTAAAAGTAAAATCTAGCAAAACATTGAAATAGGGCCGAAGCCGAAGTGTAAACAAAGAGTCTAACCTGATCGTTCCTAATGTAAACATCAACTGACGTGAGCAGGATAGACTCTTTGTTTACACTTCGACTTTGGCCCTATTACAATGTTTTGCTAGAAATATGCCTACGGTCTGTCGACGAAAATCCATAAAAACTAATGCAGTGCTCGAACGAGTAAAAATTTCCGTAAACACTCTCCCTCTCTCGCATTCTGCTCTCACATTCCGTAACTAAAAAGAAATTGAAAAAAAGGTAAAAAGTGTATCGCTAACGGAGTCGATCGATGGCTTATGGAAGAACTAAGAACACATTACATATTGTCATTTCCCGAAATGACTTGACTTGTCTTGGCTTGGCGAAGACGATTTTGAGGCAATTCTGGACCTGATTTGAGGTCGGCGGAATCATTGCATGCTGGACGCGATTCACAAAGGGAATTTTATTTCCGAAGATGACATTCGAAGCACGATGAAAAATGCTTTCGAATGAAGTATAATAGTTCTGGTTTTTTTTTTGCCGGATGGGCGAACCAGCATGTGATAATGCATTAGTATCGTCGAAACTAGCAGTTTAGTGCAGATATTAACTACTAAGCTTAATAATTCGTCGAGATATGTATCTCAGTGAATTGGGTTTTGAAAGAGCTTTACAAAAATGTGCAACATGCCGAAATTTTGGTTAATTTTGGCCTCGTTTTAGTCGATTTGAAGGCGGCTGAATGCAAACAGTTTTCCTAAAATGGCTGTAACTTTGGCAAATTTCAATGGATTTTTGTCCCGTTTCAGCCGGGGATGGAGGACATTCCAGACTACCTAGTTATGCAGGGTTGTTACAAACGGCGCGGATCGCGCGGATTTGGCGCGGATTTGCTGACTAATTTTGCTCAGGCGCGGATTTCGCGCGGATGGCGATTTTGATGAATAAATAGATAGAATTACTTTCAAGTTATTAGGAAAAATAATATCAAGAATTTGTTTTTTTCTCCATTGAGTGCAATTTCAATTTCTTATTAATAGATTTTTTTTTCTGAAAATGTTTGTTTGTATTTTCTTAATACGAACCGTCGAAAAATTAAGATGAAGATTATGTAGAGATTATTTTTTAAATGTATGGTTGAGATTTTCTTAAATAAAATTATTACTACACTTTACTCATTTCTTAATATATCCGGCTCTGAATATGTAATTTCTTTTGAGTTTTGAGTAATGTTTTTTTAACCTTATTTATTTTTAATTTTATAGTGGATATATTCAATTTGCCTTTGAATTTTAGATGGGATTTACCCGTAGAAATATTTTTCTAAATTTAAACATTCTTGGCGAAAAATAAAAAGATCAGAACATTCAAAAATTAATGCTCCATCATTCAAATTTCAAAAATTCGAAACTTTTTTTTTATCATAGTTTTAAAAAAAAATTAGATTAAAAAAATTTCGAATTTCGTAATTTAAAAATTCCGAAACTCCAAAAACCTAAAAAATCAAAAATTCAAAATTTAAAGAAAAATGCAAATTAAAAAAAATCGAAATTAAAAAAATCAAGATTTGCAAACAAAAAAAAAAACGGTAATCTCAAAAATCTCAAATAAAATTTAAATTCTTAAATTCTAAAATCTTAAATTCTTAAACTTTAAATTCTTAAATTTTTAGAAGAAAATATTTCAAATATTGGAAATGCAATTTGTTTCGAAATGAAATTTTAGTGAGGAATTTGGAATACAATCTGTATTAAAATTCATAGATTTTGAATTTTTAGAATTTCGAAATCTAATATTTAATCATATTAAAATTTTAGATTTTGGTTTGTTTGAGCTTATATTTTTGAAGTTAAATTTCATTTATTAGATTTTTTAATTTTGTTTATATTGGTTTATAATTTTCTATTTTATTTATATTGGTCAAAATTATTGTAGTGTCCCTCTGATTTGCAAAAAGGTTTTTTTTGGTGACACTTTTCTTGATGTCTCTTGAGGTATTTTTTAAAAGGATTTTTTGCTTTCATTCCTTCAAATATAAAACGAGTTTCATGTTTTTAATAAAATACTTTCTGTATTAGTTTTTTCTTTGGAAATAACATTCCCAGTTTTTTTTTATATGGCGCGGATTTCGCGCGGATTGAGGTTTCGGTCGGCGCGGATTTGGCGCGGATTTTTTTTCGACTTTCCCGTAACAACCCTGGTTATGCAAAAATGAAGCAATATTGAAAAATTTTCATCGTTTTTTTTTGTTTTTTGGTTTTAGGTTTGCAAATCGTTTTTCGTAAATATCTTGACAGGAAAGGGCTACGGGGAAGATTTTCAATAGCGACTTATCGGAAGCTTAGAGGGATCGAATGCGACCGGAAGTGTCCAAATCCGTTCAGCCATTTCCGAGAAATCGCAGTGACATTTTTTGGCCAATTTTCATGTGATTTTATATGGCATTCCTCGGAGA
This sequence comes from Culex pipiens pallens, assembly GCF_016801865.2. Classification (NCBI taxonomy): domain Eukaryota; kingdom Metazoa; phylum Arthropoda; class Insecta; order Diptera; family Culicidae; genus Culex; species Culex pipiens. The sequence continues at coordinate 142,694,696 of NC_068939.1, forward strand.
GGAAGCCAAAAACCAACTTATTCATATAATAAAAGCAAGGCTGCCTATAGCAGCCTTTGAGAAAACATCAAATAAAAAGTGCGCTCGGCTTAGTAGGTCCAAAATAGGGACCAATGCTCACTAATACTATATTTTAACGTTTTAAGTATTAAAATTCAGTTTTGTCAAATTCCTTATATTTTTATTTGTTTTATTTTATCACCATCGTATTCTCCGGACAATTTTACATAATAATCAAACTAAAATGAACTATTGGCTAGATACGGAGATTTTACTGAAAAAAGTTTGATTTTGCGCAGCATTCAGAAGTACTTGGTGTACTTTTCAACAAAAAGGGATGAATCCTGCATAGTTCGGTTTTTATATGTGAGAAACTTATTTCGGATTTGAATTCATAGGACAGAGTGCTGCGCAAAATCAAACTTTTTTCAGTAAAATTGCTATATCTCGTCAATAGTTCATTTTAGTTTGAGGTCTACATTGATCATTGTGTAAAATTGTCCGGGGAACACGATGGTGATAAAATAAAACAAATAAAAATATAAGCTATTGGTCAAAACTGAATTTTAATACTTAAAACGTTAAAATATAGTATTAGTGGGCATTTAAGGGTTTAAATTTTATTTTTATAAAATTCCTTGGACAATTTTCTATAATATGCAACCTGTAGATAGTCTTTTGCTCAAATAGTTGAAAGTTATTATTAAGGAAAAAAAAAGTTTTTTTTTAGAAAATCGAGAATCGAAAAATAGAAAAAATGAGGGCGGTGCCAAAAATAGAGGGATGGTCCAATCAGCACCTAACTTGGGATTTCTGTTAACTATCAATAGATGAACGTTCCCTCCAAGTTTGGTACAAATCGGTGAAGGTCGAGTCCAAAAATGTACTCAGTTGACATGGAATGACTCCTACCTATTTCTTTCATGTCTTTATAGTCACTTTCTCGGGTGAGTTTTTTCAAAAAGCCGTAAGACCCACCGTGACCTCCGACACTAATATTCGTTTTTCTCCAAATTGTAACAAAATTTCATTTATTTTTAGTTTGGGGCACTTGAAAGACGTGTAGATGAACAATCATACGCATTTTTGAAATTGGGTTATCGTAAGTTGGTCGAATACCGAGGAAAAAATGGCTTTGTTTACAATTGACTCTTACGTCTTTTTGAAAAAAAAAAAAAAAAAAATCCGAACTTTTTCCATTTTTTGTTTGTTTTCACATTTTCTGCTCTAGAATGGCACCATTATCATTGAAATTGTATAACAATGCGTAGAGGCATTATCTGGGACACTAGACAAATTACTGCATATTTCTTTTTCTTAAAATATATGATATGTTAGTAAAAAACACAGTCAAAGTTGACCCCAAAATAATTAAATTTTTAAAAACATTGGCAAAGTCACATAAAACAAGTCAAACATCCAACCCTAAAATTTTCTAAAATTTCAAGAGTTCTTCTTTCAAATGCTTTTTAAACATCAAAAATTGGTTGAAAAAATGATTTTTGGCGATTTTTTTTTTATCGAGGCCCGTCTAAAGGCGGGGTTGGGTTGTAGAGGGTTACGTTAGGTCGTTAGGTCATTCACGCAGAAAAATATTTTGTAGAATCAGCCAGTACGAGGTTTGATTCAACAAAATTTTTGTTGAATATAATCAACGCCGATTTTGCGTTGAAACAAACCTTGATTTTCTTAATTCCACAAAAATCTTTTGTTGTTTTGAAAAAGTTGCTTTGACGTTTAGCGTTGATTCAACAAAAATCTTGATTTTCAAATCAACAAAACGTTTTGTTGATTCAAATATGCCTTGTTTTTCTGCGTGTTCCAGGTGTTATTAGTCGTCTCTCTGAGTCGTTGGTCAGCCGTTAGACTTAGTGCTTTTCATTCAAGCCTTCGGAACCCTAGATTTGAGTAGAAACTGTGGGTTGCAGAGCAAACCGCTTGTGATAAATTAGTTTTTCAAGTTCTGGGCACGCTTTATGTCCAGTCATTCAAATTTCGAATACCTTCAGCAGGGGTGACATTGAATTTAGGCCATTTAGGGAGTTTGACTGCATCTAACCTAATCTAATACAATCCAACGCTAGCGCACCCATCCTTCCGGAAGCATCCTGAAGAATGCCGGAGCGATTATTTTCAACATCCTTCTTTGCTAAACGGCCAGACCAACTGTGCAAAGTTATCCGCAAAGATGTTTCGTTGAATTGGTTTCAGTTTGAGTATATGAATGTTCAATCAACAATACAGTTCTGAATCTACATGGAACATTAATTCAAACCCTCTCATCCCAACAGCTTCGGCATCAACTCCAAGCGGTCACCACAAACCGATGACTAACCGTTCCCCCTCCCTCCTTCTTCAAAGACCCAATCGCTCGTCCCACAATTACAGACTCCGCAACATTAACTCGCAGTGCTGCGAATTCATTGCCTCGCGCAAGAAACCTGCACCAACAACACCAGAGTGGTCGTCCAGTCAGCACCAACACTAAACCGTTTTTTTTCTTCTTGCCAATCCTTCCAGAGAGATCTCCGGCAGCTGCAGCAGCAAAAGAAACCACCGAAGATCGGCAAACCCGCGAAGCGGGCAAGCAAAAAAAAAAGTGAGTGAGATTCCCGTTAGGTTGGCCACCAAAGTGTCAGCCGCGCGCGGCAGCGAGTTCCCGGAGTGTGTCGGTTTTGCCCTTTGGCAGCCCCAACTGCTGGAACCAACACAGATGTAACGGAGCGCGCGGTCACCAATACTGCTGGGGAAGGTTCTCTCTGAGTGCGCGAAGCAGGGGATTAACACACGAAAAGGTGCTAAAGAAATTTCTTGGAAAAGCGCCGCGCCGTGAACCGGGTGTCGGAACCGTCGCCGCCGGCGGAAAATGGGATGACCTGGGAACGCGGGCGGGCTCCCCAAAAGTGAAAATATTAGCGTCGTTTAGCGGCTTTGGGAAGTGTGAGGTGAAGAACGAGCGGAGAACCAGGTCGTAGAGCAAGAGACCTGGAACAAAGGTGTACGGGAGAAAGCGTGCGTGACACTCACGACTTTCGGTGAGAGGAAGAACGAAGAGAGAGAGTCTTGTGTGAATGAAACAACCAAAATAAAACCTAGAATGTGTACTAGTTGAGAGGGAAGAAGAAGGTATCTCGCATAGCTATAGTCATACAATCAGTGAATTAACCTCACGTCAGGCGAAAAAATAAAAAGGAAAAAAGGAAGTTGTTGTTGTGACGTTCGTCACGAGATTGTCGTGAAAGGTTGTGTCGTAGACGCGGTGAACGCCACCAACCGAGTCCTGTGAGTGCGTACTCCCGCCACCCCCTTCCGGAATTATGTAATCCTTTCCACGGTCGAAGGAAGATTCTAGCCCGGTGCTGGTGAAGTGATTGATGAGCGGTGTAATCCCCTCCGGGTCGCTCGACGAGCGAAACCTTCCTCCATCGACACAGCGGCAGCAGCACAAGTCGGAGTACAAGCAGCACCGAGATGGAGATTCAGCAACGATCGGAGCAGGTACGTTTCAACGTTGAGGGCACCCCGAATTTAGGTCACTCGCAGACCCCCTTCTCTTTTAGCTTTTAGTTTTTTTTTTCGCGCGCGCCGAGTTGAAGTTGTGGTGATGTCGTTCAAGAGCCGGGTTGAACGAGCCGCGCGGTTAATCAAAAGGCATTTGGTCGGTAGAGTCGTCGTATGGGGACGACTTTTTTTGTTGTGGTTTCGGGTGCATTCACAATGACGAGAGTGATTTTTAGTTGTTGTTTTTGTTTCGGGGTTATCGTGTGTTCAAATTGGGAAAAGCTAGGGGGAAATTATGCAAATGGATGAAGTCGGTATTGATTGGGATTTGGAGGGTTAAGGGAGGGAATGGGTTGGGTTAGGGATGACAATAGACAATAGTTACTAGGGGATGAAAACGATTTCAATCTTGACTGCCTTTTGAATATGGGCTTATCTCAAATTGCAAAAATATTAACTTGTTTACGTTTATGACAGACTTGACCTAAAGAAACCTAAAGTGGCTGGTATAGGTTGTCCAAAATATGGGACCGAAGCTGCATAACTGGAACCTCAAAAGTTCTAAACGATTTAAAAAGTAATTTTTGTATGAAACTTGTTTATCAAATAACTCAAACCCTAAGTATCATACAAAAACTTTTACCAAAGTCTCTCAAATTTGTCACAGATACGCCGGGACCCGCGGTGTATGGGTAAGCGTAATTGCCTCTCACCCAGTCGGCCTGGGTTCAATCCCAGAAGGTCCCGGTGGCATTTTTCGAGACGAGATCCCGCCTTCCGTCGGACGGGGAAGAAATGTTGGCCCCGGTCTAACCTTAAAGGTTGGGTCGTTAGCTCAGTCCAGGTGTAGGAGTCGACTCCCTGGGTCCTGCCTCGGGGGAGTCGCTGGTAGGCAGTTGGACTCACAATCCAAAGGTCGTCAGTTCGAATCCAGGGTTGGATGGAAGCTTAGGTGTAAAAAGAAATTTGCAATTGCCTCAACAGTCAAGCCTTCGGACACTTAGTTTCGAGTAGGAATCTCGCAATCGAGAACGCCAAGGCAATGCTGTAGAGCAAAAAAAAAAAAATGATTTCTTGACTGAAAATAATCTAAAAAAGAGACAATTTCCAGTTTTTGGAGCATGACTCCGGCAAATCGGACCATATTTTCTCCCCTTTTGACAGTTCAAAATATAGACAGATCTGAATCTTTTGCATCCAGAAGCGTCCGGTTTGGTCCTTTTACCCTGAAGTAGGGATGGAATAATCGCAAACAAATCATTTTCGCTTGCGAGCTCTCTTCACCAGCGAAAGAGAAAGAGGCTAATCACGCAAAAGAAAATCGCTCCAGAACTCCTAGAAAATCAATCTGTGGACGATTTTTTTGTGAATTTCACATTATATATTTCGTAACAACAGATCATTTTTGACGTGTGACGTTACACTTGCAAGTGTAGTGTAGTGAAAAGACGTTCTGCTAAAAAATCAAGATGATCATTCATTTTTATTTTTTTTAGATTCCTTTTACCGATCTTTCGTGCGCGAGAGGAAGGCCATGTTCCATTCGGATATTTTCTCGTGATGAACGTTCACAAATTTTCTTTTGATGATGATTTTTCGCTGCCCTGAAGTAATATTCTATGTACAGAATTTGTTTTGGGATTTATTTAAACTTTAAACTTTCATTTGCGCACACACACTGAACAAAATTTTTAATTGAAAAACGTTACCTAATCCACCCTTAGGTGGTTGGTGCCTTCCTCACATTAAGAGGACAATGCTATTCAAAACAGACACAAAATTGTGGACCTTTCATTGTTCTACCAATTTGACTCATTGAGTCAGTCCGAGATAACCCAGTGCAAATTTTTTGTTCAGCATGTAATATTGTATGAGAAAACGTGTACACAAAAACCATGTACCGAAGAAAAAAAAATCAGGTCTGCTCACCCCAAAAATAACATCAATTCGGCGAGAGTCATAATCAGATTTTTTTTTAATATTTCCCGTTTCCCGGGAAATTTGTAAATTTCCCGGGAACTCCCGAAAAACAAGCGAAGGTATACATTTTCCTACCTTTTTGGCACCAAAAAAATCCCGATTAAATATCACCAGAGGTGAAATAGAGCCTTTCTTACAAAATGATTAAACTCCGAGAAATATATAGGTGCAATTAATTTTTCAGAAACATAATGATGACCCAGTGAGAATTTTACCTAAAGCTTTGAATCTTTTAAGGCTAATCCTCGAATGCCATTTTTTTTAATTTCAGAGGTACATTATTTGTCGCAAGATATTTAAATTTAATTAAGAAAAACATATTGGATTGACATTATTAGAAAAAATAAAGGGTACTCAGTCTTCAATGTTAGTCTATGATTAACTTAAAAAAAAATCTGTATCGCTATTGCACTTTGTCGATCTATTATGAGAAGCCAGAAAGAACACTTTCACGCGCAAGCGTAAAAGCGCTGGCGTTGAAGCTTCGACTTGACGACTTGCCGAGCTTTCGAGCGAGAACGAACCGGGACTTCGAATTTGATGTTCAGTATATGATTTTGCATAAAACCAAAAAATAATAGGAAAAAATAGGGTGTTCGTCTCCGACCCCACGGCTGTTACGAGCGGTTTTCCAGTGATGGAAGACACAAATTTTTAAGAGCGGATACAGACATCGCTCGTGTATTTCAGTAAAAGAGCTCTCAAAAATCAGACTTTTAGTTGAGGGTTTCGGGCCAAAATTCAATCGAAAGAGCGCATCTAAACCTTCAATTTAGTAATAGGATTTTTTCCTGGGACGAATCCTCGCCGTGTACGATTTTTTTAAAAAGATTTCTGAGAAAAGCGTTTTGTCCAAAAGCAAACCTTAAACCTTTCTTTTGTAAGAAAGGCAAAATAATAATAATTAGAGAACCTGATTTGATTTTATTCATTCCAATCTACTGTTCATATTGAACTAATCAGCCTGCCTGTAAATTTCATGTCAAGGTTTAATTCAGATAATATTTATTTTGGAAGCATTCACAACTAGGAATATTGTTTGCTTACATGTTGGGCAACAAAAATTACGCTATTTTGGAATGAATATTAACTATTTTATTATCGACAACCCTTTTTAACGAATATTTTTGTTATACCGGGCAGACGGTAATAACAGAATTCATGCCATTTCAATAACAAATACTGTTAAAATAACAGAAAGTGTTATGGAATCTTCTTGAAAAACCATTTTTTGCATAAGAGTTTAATAACAGTATATGTTATCATAACAAAATTTGTTATTGGTCTGATATTGGTTGAAATCCAAAACAACTTGGGAATAACATTTTTTGTTATGGAAGAATACCGCCAATTGTTATTGTGATGATTGGGTTAGTTGTAAAAATAACAAAAAATAATAACAGAGATTTGTTCGAAGAATCATAACGACGAATAACAAATCTTGTTATAAATAACAAACTATGTTATTGATATAGTATTTTCAAATATCAAAAAATGTTATTCCCAAGTTATTTCCGTCTGCTCGGGATATCATTTGAAAATAAGATATTCACCTCTTCCGGCCAAGATAAAAATTGAGATTTGTTTAATATTTTTGTTTACCTTGAACCTTGACCAAATCGGATGAAAATTGAATTGATTTAAGATTTTTTTCAAAAAGGGTTGTTCGAGAAGAATTTGTTTAAAAGTATTCGAGAAATTTCTGTTTGAAGTTACAAATTTATGAAGCACGTGAGCTGCCGAGGGCGTAAGAGGATTAAATATGAATAAAATATCGTTTATTTTCAACCACTTTTACACTATGATTTTTTTTTTATTCTAATTAATTTTTTAGGCCATATAATTATATAACTAAAATCATTCCATGAAATGAAAAATCATTTTAAAAAAAAACAACTTCGTATCGTATGAAATTTATCTAAAGAATGCAATAGTTTATGGTCACTGAGACAAATTTGAAAGCAACTGTATTGTTGTGGAGCATAGATTTTCACTGTCCAAACACATTGATTTAAAAATACTTCTGAGCAACTAATATTGCTAATATTTGTTTATATGGTACGATTGTAAAGACAGCACAAAAAATTAGAAAATTTATATATTTACTCAAAGTTGCAATATTTTTTACAAGCAGTTAAGCCATGAATTGATCCTCACACTCATTTTGACCATTAAAGTTGCTGTTCTATACACAGAAAAAAAAAATCAAAATAATATTACATCTGGGAAGGGGTACATCTTTTATGTCAGGAAAAGGTGTAATTTTACCTCTGGAAATGTGTAATTTTACCTCTGGAAATGTGTAATTTTACTTCTTTTCTGGTGTAATGTCACTTTTCAGTCTAAATTGAAGTAAATTACATCATAAAAGAGGTAATATTCAACCTTCCAAAATTACAGCTTCCAAATTTTCATTATTTTTTACTGTGTACAATTCTCTTGCAAAATATTAATCAAAAACAGAATCAGAATAATCTTCTAAAATTTTAAAACTTCCCGGGAATTCCCGGGAAATTTATTGAAAATTTCCCATTTCCCGGGAATTTTGTAACCCCGGGAAATTGGACGCTCTAATGGGGAACCTACAGCTACATCGGTGAAAAACCAACCATATGCATAGCGACGAGATAGCCGAGGTGGTTGGGGCGCCGACTTGGTAATCTGAATATGACTCTCGTCGGATTGATGTTATTTTTAGGGTGAGCACACCTGATTTTTTTGTGTACACGTTTTCTTATACAATATTACTTGCTTTTGCTCACAAAGGTGATGTGCATGCGGTTTTCCACAGATTTTTTTACTGTGCAGAGATATCGCAGTTTAAAAATGGATTTTTTTACAAAAAAAAAAACGGGAAAATTTGTTTGAAAAAGTTAATTAAAAAAAAACAAGGCTTAAAATATATTTTTCAATGTTTTAATTTATAAACATAGAAATAAAAAAAATATCAAGAGATTAACCAAGAGATAACCAGACTGCCAATTTCACAATAGAAACATGCATGAAAATGTTCATTTTCATCCATTTTAACCATTTAAAAATTACATTTACATTTATTGAAAATTAAGTTCGTTTCCATGGATACTACATCACAAAAAAGGATCTTTTTTCGAAAAAAAATCGACTGTAAAACCAGTTGGAAATACCACAGTTAAACAATGATGGTAATATTCATCAGTAAATGGATTTATCGTAAAAAAGGGAATTGATAAATACTCAGCAGGTTCACATTTTTACACATATTATCATAAAAAGAGGTAATATTCCAAAATTTCATGCTTCTAAAATAAAACTTATTTTTCTGTGTACGTGGACACTTTTTTGGAAATCTTAAGTCCAAATATTTCTCACATTCGAAATTGAAAAGTAAATCTTTCGAAGTTGTGAGCTAGTGCAACAAAGGATATTTTTTTTTGATTTAATGAATTTGACTTATAATTTCACTTGCATTAATAGTAAACAGATAAACAATTAAATGCGTTTTATTTCTTTCTAAAATGCCCATAACCCCCAAACGAGTTTTCACTTTCCACACTACCTTCTTCGATGCATTTTTTTACGACTTCAAATCGACCCTCTATCAGATAGAGAGAATCTAATTTAAATCGTAGAAAAGTGGCTCTAAAGTTAGCCATCCTAGCCACAACAGCAGCAGCAGCAGAGACCTTTGGACTGCTTTGGGGCTCAGCAACACTTTTGTGGCTGCTGCTAGAGGTTGGTTGGATGCAAGAGCTCTTTTTTTTCCTTCATCCCTCTCCTGAAGGCAGTAATCCGCCGGAGGTATTTGTGTACACAAACATACCCAGAGCAGCAAAGGTACACAACACACAAATACCGGCGAACCGGTTTGAAATGGACACACAAACACGAACACACAGAAAAAGGGGCAAAAGAAAACAAGCAAACAACCGACCGCAAAACCACAGAAAGTCCAGGGCTTAGCCAAGTCGACGTCGTCGTCGCCGTTGAGCTGGGCTGAAGTTTGGAGTTTTGGAGTCTGCACTCTATGCACGACTTCAGCCCAGCACCATCAATGAGATCTCTGACCGATCATTCAAATGCAGTTTCGATTAAAAAGTGGTATTCACATTCACATACTGGCAAGCTGAAGCAGATATAGGTACTATTGGACTCTGAAGTTGCTTATACAGAGAGATAGAGAGACATAGAGAGGTATGCAAAGTTGTTGCAGTAGTGGATTGAAGAGAACAAATAACAAAATAAAGTTGGCAAACATTTATTCTTCGTAACTATTTTCTGCATTAACACTGTTGTAATTATTTAATATTAGGCTGGTACAAATTTTATTTAAAGTTTTTGTCTCCTCCCCCTTTAAAGTCGGCCCGAAAAATCAGGGGGCGAAACATTTTTTTTTTTCAAAAAACTTCGGAAAATCAGCTGAAATCAACTTAAAATGCATTCCCCTGCGATTAGAATCACTTTGAGCATGTTTGAGTTAATTTAAAAATTCTTTTGAATTTTTGAAAATGTTCGATGTTGAGGTTTTTGGTTCTCTAAAATTTTTGTTTTCGTAAAATCTTTCATTTTTTGAAAATTAATGATTGCAAAACAACTGAACTAGTTTAAAATGCAGTTTAAAACACTTTTTCATGCAAATGCTGAAACTACGGCTTGTTATTTCAATATTTATATTTTTTTCTTCTTTTTGCCCCCTCCCCCTCGACACCGGCCAGAGCCGAGGGACAAAAGCTTTGAAAAATATTTGCATCAGCCTTATATGATATGTTTCAGAAAAAAAGCGGTCTTGAATATTTCTTCCTCTTCCTTGTAATTTGAGAAAAATCAAATATACCGCAGACATATTCAAGAGCTTCGTGGGGTGTACCCCATTTGGCATAATGGACGTTTGGCATAATTGGTCCAAGACATCAGGGACGTTTGGCATGATGGACATTTGGCATAATTATTGCAGGCGTTTTTTTTTTAATTTATTTTTTTATAAAGTATTTATTTTATCAAAAAATGCGTTTAAATATTTTCTTTATAATAACAAGTTTTTTATCCTTTTGAAATAATTTGCTGCTTTTTTTGTATTAAATTTTTCCTTCTTTTATTTTAAATTCAACCTAACAAAGTGATGTAAGTTTTCTCAGTCATTAAATATTTTGCAATAAAGATTTTATACTATTTTCCCTTTCCCTCCTTTTTTTAAATTCAACCTATATGTGTATTTTGCTCTTCTTTAAAGAAATGCAATAGACACATTCTCCGGCAATGTACACCTTAGGATGAAATTTTGAAAAGCGTGTATGAACTATTTGGATATTTTTCCTCAATTCTAGACTACTTAAAGCTTCAAAAATCATGGTTTTCATTAATTCATCATTTGAATATCATTATGTACAAGTTGGTTAAGTTATGCATCAATTCGTGATAAAATCATCGTTTTAAAGCATTTTTTCTAAAAACTCCTGGTTTTCAGCAAAATAAAATCCAAAAATTATTCTTTTGATTGCATTTTGTAGGTTTTTAGATGTACTAAACGGAAATGTAATGGTTTTGCAGTTTATCTTAAGTTAAGTATTTTTTCAAACTAGTGTAAGTTTACCATTTTATTGCGTTGCAACGTCACGAAAAAGGGACAGTTGTTTATGCCAACAGAAAACTAAACATTCAATCATTTTGATATTTTGGATACTCTTTGTACTTGGAAAGAGCTTTCAAATGCAACCTAGAGCGACTAAATTGGTTGTCTAGATCCAAAGTTACAACAGGTTTAAGTTTGCGTTGCAACGTCACGAAATTTTAAATCATATTGGTCACATGGCAAAAAAGGTGTATGCGTTCACAGTAAAAAAAATCATGGTAAAATTTCATCTAAAAAGGAGTACATCTTTTATGTCAGAAAAAAGCTTTAATTTTACCTCTCTCTCGTAAATCGTATATGTACCCTATATGCAGTAAATACAGTATACAATGTACGGAGCACATAGAGCTAGATTGGCTTTGATCGTCCAGTTTTCACAGCGGCGAGATGGCCGTGCGGGTTGGGGCGCGGACTTAGTAAGCTAGATATAACTATCGTCGGTTTGATATTTTTTTGGGATTACAGTTATTTTTTCCTAGCGTCTGCCAGATGTAAATTTACACATTATTAGAGGGAAAATTGAAGCTTTTTTCTGACATAAAAGATGTACTCCTTTTAAGATGAAATTTTACTATGATTTTTGACAAAGAACTTTGTCCTAAGGGCACTGTCTACGGGTGTCAATCCAAAATTTCGCGAAGCGAAAGTGTAACGATTTTCTGTCGTTTTTCAAATGCTTATATCTTCCCCCCCATTCAAACAATCTTTATGTTTTACACACCAAACGAAAGGGGAAGTCTTAAAGTACAAGTTGACTACCTCACAAAGTTGATAAAACTTTGTTAAAGTACTTAAAAGTTAAGATGAAAATAAAAAATGAATGCAAGAAAAATCCCGGCTGCTGATTGGCTGAAAGCACGTAGCAAATGTTGCTTCCTCTCCTGCTTTCGCAAAACTCTCACGCGAGAGCTTGGCACCACTGTTGCCACATTTCATGCGAACTATATAAGCTAGCACTTAGCCTCAGAAAATTTCAGTGCCTATCGCGGTTTCGTCAAAGACGGATCCACGGTGGTAATTTTATTGCTCACACACACACACGCACACATTGAACGACACAGTATGTGCACCAAATTGGGAGGAATTCTGTTCTAATGAAGATTGTTAGGAAGGTCACCGGAAAACTAGAATGATTTGGGGCAATGGGGTTGGGACCACATTGGTAGAACATTGGCCACACCCGGAGTGGCCATGGCCCTGGGGAAGGTTCTTCCGGGGGGACATTTACCGAACCATACGACTTGGGGCAATATGGGTATCAAAATTCATGGTTTTTGAAACTGGTTATGAAAATGGCCATTTCGACCGGATTGGCCACACCCGGAGTGGCCAGTGCCCTGGGAAAGGTTCTACCGGGGGGACATTAATCGAACCATACTACTTAGGGCAGGGGTGACCAAAGTTTGGCCCGCGAGGTGATATTTTGCGGCCCGCGGACCCATTTTGAATGATCCTGTAAAATGGCCCGTTGACCACTTGTAAAGTGATTTTATACTTTTTCAAAATTAAGGTATATTTTAAACTTTTATATACTAATATTTTTTATTTTTTGTTAATAAAAAAACTTATTATTTATCAATATTTTGATCCCCACTTTAGGATACAAATACTGTGCTCAAAATATTTTATAATTAAAACAATTTCATACGTTTCATTGTGAGTGAAACTAGTAAATATCGTCAAAATTTTCATCAAACATTTTTAGAAATATTAAAAAACGTTCAAGATTGACTTAGGTAGAATTCTGTAATAGTTGCAAAAATGTAAGTTTTCTTTATTAATTTGCAAGTCATAATGACACTTTTATGAACTGACCCTCAAACATACATTGCACTTCCTTCGGGATTCGAACTCATTACAGTTAGATAACGAATCTGATTCAGGCAGACAAAATGTGGAAATCGGAGGATATTTTACAAAGCTTTCGTCAATCAACCCACCCCTCCAATATTATAAAAAAATGGCTCAAAAACAAGAAGCAAAAATATATTTTCAAAAAGCTTCAAAAATTCAAAAATAGCCCCGGGGAAGGTTCTTCCGGGGGGACATTTACCGAACTATACGACTTGGGGTAATATTGGTATCAAAATTGCCTCAAGTCGTATGGTTCGATTAATGTCCCCCTGGTAGAACCTTTCCCAGGGCACTGGCGACTCCGAGTTTGGCCAATATCCTATAAATGTGGTCCCAACCCCATTGCCTCAAATCATTCTGGTTTTCCGGTGACCATCCTTACAATCTTCATTAACACAGAATTCCTCCCAAGTTGGTGTACAAACTGTGTCTTCCAATGTGTGCGTGTGTGTGTATGGGCAATACAATTACCACCGTGGATCCGTCTTCGATGAAACCACGGTTGGCACTGAAATTTTCTGAGGCTAAGTGCTAGCTTAAATAGTTTGCATGAAATGTGACAACATGGCGCAAATTTTGCTTCCTCTCCTGCTTTCGCGAAACTCTCACGCGAGAGTTTGGCACCACTGTTGCCACATTTCATGCGAACTATATAAGCTAGCACTTAGCCTCAGAAAATTTCAGTGCCTATCGCGGTTTCGTCAAAGACGGATCCACGGTGGTAATTTTATTGCTCACACACACACACGCACACATTGAACGACACAGTATGTGCACCAAATTGGGAGGAATTCTGTTCTAATGAAGATTGTTAGGAAGGTCACCGGAAAACTAGAATGATTTGGGGCAATGGGGTTGGGACCACATTGGTAGAATATTGGCCACACCCGGAGTGGCCAGTGCCCTGGGGAAGGTTCTTCCGGGGGGACATTTACCGAACCATACGACTTGGGGCAATATGGGTATCAAAATTCATGGTTTTTGAAACTGGTAATTAAAATGGCCATTTTGACCGGATTGGCCACACCCGGAGTGGCCAGTGTCCAAGGGAAGGTTCTACCGGGAGGACATTAATCGAACCATCCGACATGGGGCAATATGGGTATCAAAATTCATGGTTTTTGTTACTGGACATGAAAATAACCATTTTGATTGTGGTGACCACAACCTAGAGTGGCCGGTTCCGTGGCATTTTCCGAACCATACTTGTTTTGGCAATATTATCGTGTTTTGGCAATTTATTTCCACAGAGGTGCCAAAGATTGGAAACATTTAATTAGAATAAATTATTCAGGATTAACCCTTTACAACCTAACCCCGCCTTTAGACGGGCTTCGATCTAAAAAATCGCCAAAAATCAATTTTCCAACCGATTTTTGATCTTTAAAAAGCATTGGAAAGAAGAACTCTCAAAATTTCAGAAAATTTCAGGGTTGGAAGTTAAACTTATTTTATGTGACTTTGCCAATGTTTTTAAAAATGACATTTTTTTAGGGATCAACTTTGGCAGTGTTGTTTACTAACATTTCCTATATTTTCAGTAAAAATAAGTATGCAGTAATTTTTGTAGTGTCCCAGACTATGCCTCTACGCATTTGTTTACAATATAAATGATAATGGTGCCATTCTATAGCAGAAAATGTGAAAACATGCAAAAAATTGATAAAGTGACTGTAAAAACATGAAAAAATTAGATAGGCGAAATGAAATCATATTAGGTGGTAGAATAGGCCAAATACTACCAAAAACAAACATAAACTAAACAAGATAAATGAAAATTAAAATAATAAAAATGAAACAAGAAAAACATAAAACAAGAAAAGTAAAGTTTTTCGTAGCACAAAAGTTGCTCAAAATGACCTCCAGAACACGGGAAAAATAAATATTTTCGAAAAAAAATTTGGGCAGTAGAGGGTTAAATAAATAGGCAATGATTTAAAAATAAAATGTAATAGAATAATTTTTTAGGAGTTTTGTACAAAGTTCTTTGTCATATTGGTCATGTAGAACATAACCACCTGCACCTTTTTTTACTGTGTTGTTGGTTTTTGAAGATAAAAGGATACTAAATATTATATATTTTTTATATAATGTTTCTGAGCATATTTACAGAAGAATTGTATATGGGTATTCACAAATTCCGTTACTTAAGTTTGTATGCAACTCGGAAAAAGTAGGTATTTTAAGAAACTTGTTGAACAAATCAAAATAGACCGATAATCACAAGGGGGAAAAATTCTAAAACTTTCTAAAAAGTAATCACGTGGTTACTGGATGGCCCCTTTATGATAAACTAATTCTCGTGAGGGTTCATTCTAATACAACGCAACGAATTTTTTTTTTGTCTCACACCCTTATGTAGGCCAAATTACAGTGAAGTTCACTAAACAATAAAAAACACGTGATTCGATTGTTTTTTTACAAACTTTTGTCACTTTGTTGTTGGACGAACCCTTACCTAAATAAGTTTTATGCAACGTTCAGTTGTTCGCAATTAAAAATGTTATGTTGCGCAGGTATACAGTTTTATTATTTCCTCAAATTTAATTTAAAAAGCACAAAAGTCAACGAAATAAGTTACGTTGTTTGCAGATCACCCCTTAGGGGCCATCAACAAACGATATGGGCACTTTATTTATAAATTTCAGCCCTCCTAAAAACTTGAAGCTCCTTCTTCCTTCTAAAACTTCCACGTGTTTTGTAAATTGCTCAAAACTATTCAAATATTAAGGGAGCGTTCTTGCATTACGTAACATAACATTCATATTTTCAGACCCCCTCCACCTCCTCGTAATACACTTCCAATACATTTTTTGCATAAATCCTTAAACCCCCCCCCCTCTTGATATACGCCGTTACGTAATGCATGGACGTCCCATTACATGGAGAGAGGAGGGGGGGAGTGGGGAGGGGGTGGTGTCATTTGTGATAATGGAATAATACACATATTTATTTTTACTTTGAAAACGCTTTGGACAACTTCGTAAATTGTACTGCTACTGTGAAAGCGGTATAGGGGGAGGGGGGGGGGGTTTGTCTTAAATGGGCGAGCCAATCAATTCACATGTCCATGTACTATCTATTTATGTCTTATCAAACTATCAAAAACTATAATTTATTTTGAAACTAAAATTTCGTGACGTTGCAACGCAACGAAAAACCCTGGTTTCAAAAACAGAGCGTTGCAACGTCACGAAATGTAAGTGGTCTTCAAAAATCGAGGTTTGATTTTTTCGAAAAACTACTGATTGCATTCGATTTGTTGGTCAATTTTACATTAAAAATGGAAGAAGAACTCAAAATTTGCCGTTTAACAGAGCAGAGTTAATGGCAAAACATGAATTGGGTCAGGATTGAGAAAAAGTCACGCGTTGCAACGTCACGCTACACATTCTCCTCTCAAAAAAAGAATATTCGCTTAGAATAATGTTTCAACACTGTTTCTTATAGAAAATTTAATGCCCTTTCCGAATCTGTTATAACATATATACCTTTTCTTTGTATTTTTTGAGTTACTGAAAAAAGAAAAGTCAAAGCGTTGCAACGTCACGGCGGAATGTGTCAATAAGTTTTTTAAAGCAATTTTCTCTTCTTTTATTTTAAAACTTAAAGAAGGCAAAATCATTCAAAAGCTATGCAGTTTGTTTTTTTTCAATATTTTGCAATTTTTGATTTTATGCAATTTTCTCTTCTTTAATATTCAACCTATTGGATGTACATTTTTTCTTTCTTTAAATATTTGACAAATGAGTTGTTATGAAATTTTCCCTTCTTTTATTTAAATTTCAACTTTAAGAAGGGAAAATCTCTAAAAAAAATGCCTTTTGAATATTTCAAAATTGAGTTTGTTTATAAAATATTCCCTTCTATTATATAAAAATCTATCAAAGTCTCTTTAAGGGGTTACATACATGTAAATTGGCTAAAATGTCAGAGGTTGATATGAGCAGACATTTCCACTTTTTTTAAATCTGTTTTCAGGGTATTAAAATATACATTTTCATCTATTAACAAAATAAATATGAAGATATTTAGATGTACCGTTGCCGAGATATAGCTATTTTAAGTTAGCACTTTCAACCACGTGCCACGATATCTCAACACTGCGTTGACCAAATCGGCTCAAAATTCTGGTGAAGACTCACTAAACGGGTCCCGTGTGCATGACGAAGGCTGATTCTCAAAAAGTTTATTTTTAAAAAAAGATAAAAATATTTTTCTGTTTTCATATAAAAAATCAACATTTTTTTTTATTTTTGTAGTTTTTTAAAAAACCTAAATTTCAAAATCGGGATTCGTCATGCACACGGGATACGTCTTGAGAGTCCTCACTCCAAATTTCAGCCAATTTGGTCCATCCCGTCTCGAGGTATCGTGGCACCCGCAAATCAACTCGGTGTTTTGAGAAAAACGCTTACAAAGTTTGACAGTTCGCTTTGCGCATGGCAAAACTTTAAACTTAAATCGTCTTCGACTCACTTAAATCATAAAATAAGTTTATGAAACTTTGAGGAGTGATTGGAAATCATCTTTTGAAAGGATTTAATAAATAATCGGGAATATGATTTTTTGAGATTTTTTACATGTATGTAACCCCTTAAAGATTAACATTTTGCCACTTTTCAAATATTTGGCATTCGCATTATTTTTTATGTTTTTCACCTACAGCTATTAAAAAAATCAATTTAATTCGCATTTTTTTTACAATTGTCCCGTCTTTAAGATTAGTTTTGAATAAATAAAAGAAGGAAACTTGCATAAACAATTTTATTGCGAAAAAATAAACCAACAGAGAAAAAAATTGCAGAAGTTATAGAAATGCTTAAAGAGAACATCTATAGAGAATTTCCCTTCTTCAAGTTGAATATAAAAAAGAGAAGAAAATTGCATAAAAAACTTAATTCCAAATATAAAGAAAAGCAAAATTGTCTCCATTGTCGAAGGTTTGAAGAGGTTTTTCTCATCTTTAAGTTGAAATTTATATAAAAGAAGGGAAAATTTCATAAAAAATATAATTGCTAATTATATTGAAAGAGGAAAAATGTAAAGCTAACAAGAGATATTTCCTTCTTTAAACTTAATTTTAAATAAAAATATCGAAACTTTATAAAAATTCTTTATTGTGAATTATTCAAAAGGGAAACAATTTACTATTGGGGAAAAAATACTTAATTTTTCGAAACAAGTGATAATCTCTTAAAGTTATATAAAAAAGGTAAAAAAAACAATACATTTACATTCGTAAAAATGAGAAGTACTAATAAAAAAAAATTGTGCCAAACGTCCTTCTTGAAAACCCGTCATGCCAAATGTCCATTATGCCAAATGGGGTACACCCCATACATACACACATACATTTGTTCAGTTTTCGATTCTGAGTCGATATGTATACAATTAGTGTGGTTCAGGCCCCCTTGGAAATGCAAAAAGTGGTCAAAGACCGTTGCATTGTTGATTAAATCATTGTTCTATGTCCACTAAAGCTCCCCTGAAATTTTCAGCCAATTTGGTTCAGGTTTGGTCACAGCTCTGGGACATTTAAGTTTGCATGGGATTTTCAACGTTTTACTACGGGAAAAAATCTTTTTTTAGTTTTAACTGCCTCAACAATCAGTTACCCATTCAAGTAATTAGAACTAATAAAATTTATGTAGATTATTGTATGGGGAACAACTTTTCAGAACATCACAGGTTGATCCGAGTAAATCTGGCTTAATTATTAGTGGTTTAAGCTATGGTGTCGTAATTGTTTTTTGCAAAGGGCCAACACTGGCATTTTTTTCCTAATTTTCATCTAGGCGCTCACTACGATTTGTTTTTCATAGCTTGACAACTTTTTTGTTGTTGCTGTCAAACAATTTTTTCAACTGCAAATGGAAAGGTCTTTTTTCAAGTCATCCGTACAATTTGACCAGATTTTCTCGTTTTAGGTTCCGCAGTGTCCAGCGAGGAGTGGAAATTACAGTCTGATAAAAAAAAATCCGGCGTCCCCGGAGTTCAAAATGCCGATGACCATGCGGAACGGAATGGCAACAATGGAATTCCTACATAGAGATCGCAAATGAAGGTGCTCTGGCATGGAATTTTATTACCTGGCCCGACTTGCCTGGTTTTTGAATTACATCTTATTGAAGCATTAAAGAAATGTTGTTGAAAAATCTGGCAAAATAAAATTCGGATTAACTTTAACTTTGTCTCCGAGATATGCAGAAGTAGAGGAATAAATAATTGTATGATCCAGGAGGAGAGGAATTAAACGCCAGCGAAACGTGCTGATTAAGTGTGCCAAACCGTTCCTAATGGTATTATAGTGGTTTGTAGCATGGGATTCAAATAATTATGTTACGTGCCAAAGCACTTAACGCGCCACTTGACCAGGCACTACGACATCGACGCATCTTGGTTGGCCTAAGTGTCAAACTTGCAAGTTATCTATCAAAGTTTCTAAAAAGCAGCGGAACCATACGCAACTCTTCGCTGCACAAACAGTAGTTTAAATTTGTTCAATATTTCTGAGATATTTCAAAAATTGCATCAAACAGTAAAATCTAAGAATTTATAACTAGTTGATTTTACAAGTTAATATATCTAATTAAGGTTTCACCAGACGAAACAAACCTTATTCATGTACAACTAGTACAGCCTCTTGAAAAAAATAATATAGTTAGAATTGGTAGGAATATTTTTATTTCTTCTTAATAATTACCAATAACTCAATAGTTCAAATTTGTATTTTCTTCATCAATCGTGCACACTCCCCCCTCCTCGTGGACAATATCCCATACAACAAATTTGTTTTTTGTGGATCGTGGACAATCGCCATACCACATACTAGGAAACTCTAGGAAGAGAATGTTAAAATGCCTAATTTCATGTGATTTTAATTATAAAGATGGTTCTCGAATGTGTAATCAGTGGGTGTGTTGTGGGAGAATTTCGGTGACACAGAGGCAGGAGAGTGCGTGTATTCGTGGATAGTAAGACGAGTCGGTTTATGTCTCCAGTGTACGGACGCAGCCATTCCCGTACTAAAGCGCCTATAAAGAGGAACAGTTCTGCTAGCCACCACCAGAGGGCTGAGGATCAACGAATGGGCGGCCATTGGGGGTGGCGAAACTGATGATGATGATGGGCGGGTTTTCCAGGATTTGTCGGATCAGAGGTTCGCGGGATGAGGCCCGGGTTTTCATCGGCCATTTACCCGGTTTATTGAAGTGCGACAAGTCGCGAAAGCCGTCGTAGCTTCGACTACAACTCGACGGAGTGTTGTGAAGTGCCAGTGCCAGGAAGCGGTCAAAGGACTGCACGGAGGACAGAGGAGACTGGGAGAAGCGAGAACTCCAAGAACTCCAGGTAATTCCCCGCGAACCCTCCAACAACCCTGATAAGTACCGCGAGTGACCAGACCAGAGAGGACCGCCATTACAATCCCCCCCCCCCCCCTCATCTCATCCACAGAACCCCTTAGTCTAGGACTAAAGTTCCCTCGGTTCGGTCGTGGTTCCAGCCAACATCCGTGATCGCGAGCGTCTCCGGCTACCGTCGTCAATTGCGGTATCGACGAGCTGCGACTAGCCGACATCGCTAGATCGTCTGCGTCCTCCCTTTGGAACCCCCCGAACCACAAACCACACAGAGAACCATCTGGTTCCGGAAGACCTGTCCCACGACTCAAACCCAGCGCCGGAAACCGGGCAATTCCCACGGAACTTCAGTGACGTGGAGGCTCAAGTCCATCACAGGCACACGAAGGGGACAGCGAAGACTGCAGCAGCAACCACAACGACGCCGGGACGCCGTCGAGTTCACCGTCCAACCCCAGGCCAGCAAGCAGCAGAACGAATCGGCCAGAGGTCGGTTCCGGAGATCCGGAAGCAGAACAGCGGCAGGTGAAGCTGATGGGCCTCACATCAGTAGAAGATCCACCCACGGTATCCGGAAAGAATCAGGTCGAGGTAGGAGGTAACCTGTAAGGAAGTGGGATAGTGGGAAAGGATAGGAGGTCAGGTAGAAGAGGAAGCCGGTGTAATAAAGTGAAGTCAGAGAATAAACCGAGGAGTTTATCTTGAAGCGACACATTGTGTTTTCCTGCCTCGTGAGCATGAGCGCATGCCGACCTTTGAGAGAAATTGGGAGTCATTCGGACCTCCACCAACCCTCACTGAGTTTTATGCTTCGGTGCCCTTGCCTGGTAGCATGTAACTATGAGGCCGCGCAAGTCTTTAGTCACAAATGCGATAGATAGCAGGATTTAGAATAAATTTAATGTTCAAAATCAACACTCGGTTCAACATTTTTGCTAGCGATCTTTTAACTGAATAATTGAGCTGCTTTACATTCCACATCTTAGTTCTTGATGATGATGATTCCTTTTGAACGAGATGTGGTTTTGACCCTTGGTGTGTTTGACCATCAACGACACATGGGCATTTAGAACTCCGGAGACGTCGGGCTATTTTTTTGGATTGGATCGTTGCACAAACTGGAGTAAGACTAAAATTTCCACTCCTCGCTGGACACTGCGGAACCTAAAACGAGAAAATCTGGTCAAATTGTACGGATGACTTGAAAAAAGACCTTTCCATTTGCAGTTGAAAAAATTGTTTGACAGCAACAACAAAAAAGTTGTCAAGCTATGAAAAACAAATCGTAGTGAGCGCCTAGATGAAAATTAGGAAAAAAATGCCAGTGTTGGCCCTTTGCAAAAAACAATTACGACACCATAGCTTAAACCACTAATAATTAAGCCAGATTTACTCGGATCAACCTGTGATGTTCTGAAAAGTTGTTCCCCATACAATAATCTACATAAATTTTATTAGTTCTAATTACTTGAATGGGTAACTGATTGTTGAGGCAGTTAAAACTAAAAAAAGATTTTTTCCCGTAGTAAAACGTTGAAAATCCCATGCAAACTTAAATGTCCCAGAGCTGTGACCAAACCTGAACCAAATTGGCTGAAAATTTCAGGGGAGCTTTAGTGGACATAGAACAATGATTTAATCAACAATGCAACGGTCTTTGACCACTTTTTGCATTTCCAAGGGGGCCTGAACCACACTAGTATACATGAAGGGGGGTCTACGACGTTTTTATACAAAGTTCATTTTTAGAGCAGGATTATAGCCCTACCTCAGTGAGGAAGGCAATATAACGAAGTTGACAACCTACCTTCACCATAGTCCGATTTACAATGTTAAAATATAAAACATTCGGGAAATTTTCCGATCTTTTTGAAAACAATATTTTCAAAATTTTTAAATCAAGACTAACATTTCATTAGTGCCAGACATTCAATATAACGCCCTTTTGAAATGTTAGTCTTGATTTAAAATTTTTGAAAATATTGTTTTCGAAAAGAACGGAAATGTTTCATATTTTAACACTGCAAATCGGACCATTATTTGCTGAGATATCGACGTTAGAAAATGGTGGATTGTTCGGGTGAGACTTAGAAAACATCAATTTTCCTGTTCTTAAATCTTTGCATGGCAATATCTCAGCAACTAAGGGTCGTATCAACAAAGTTCCAAAAAGCAAAATATAGAGAATTTTCTCAGCTTTTCAAAAATATTTTTTTCAAAAGTGGGCAAACATGTGCATTTAATTAGAAAAAATAAAAACTGCGATTATTGTCAAAAAAGTTACCTAAAATGGATTTAACTTGAAATCGATGCACTTTATCAAAATTTCACTAAAGTACTTTTTGATTGCAAATTTAATTTTACATCAAAAAATGTAGTTGAAAAATTTTTGCGACCGATATATCGATTTTTTTTTAAATCAGCATTGATTCAAAAATTCATAACTCGATCAAAGATTTTTTGCACATTCTGGAAATTGCTGAAAAGTTGGCATTTAATGTTTTCTAAAACATCAAAAAATTAAAAAAACAAAAATAGTGTTTTTTTTTGCAAATCAAGTTTTAGTGACAAAAAGTTAAATAAAAAATCACCAATTTTTTTACCTTGTATCATTTTTTTCAGTGTAGTCCGTATCCATACCTACAACTTTGCTAAGACACCAAATCGATCAATACATTCCTTCAAAAGATACAGATTTTTGAATTTTCATACATCATTTTTGTATGGACAGCTGCCAAATTTGTATGGACAATTATATGGACAAACTAATGATGCAAAATGGCTTCTTTAGGCATACCAAAGACACCAAAACAGTTTCAGCCAGATTAAAAAACACAAAAAAAAAACGAATGATTGAAATCTGAGAGAATTGCTCATTTCTAACAACATTTATTAAAATCAAAATGTCTTAGCCTCCAACGAAATTGCGACAAAACACCCGCGTTTCATAACCCCGTAACAATTTCTAATTGTCAAGAACGAGTGGCATTTATCAAGCGATACAACTTTTCCCGAAAAGCTAAATGGAACCAGCAAACTTTTCAATATGCAATTATGAATTCCTAACAAATCTTCAAACAGCAATATTTCCCACCCCGAAAAGCTCCTCTTCTCTGTGCAAGAGTCTATGCGGCCAATTCAACAAAGTGGTGCGCGCGACCTCAGTTAGGAAACTGCATTCAATCTTCGCGTTGGCGGAAATAAACACAAAAAGGCCTCCCCCCACCCCCACCACTTTTCCCACTTTTTGACAAAGAAGCACTCTCGAACAATTCCTGGGAAATCCATTATATTTTTAGTCAAACGAATTAAAAACTTTGTACGCAAAACTTTTCCCCATTTTTCGCACGAAACCACCTCGCGTTTTTTTTTGTTGGCTCGTTCGTTCGAGCAGACCAGGTCGCGATTCGCGGGTTTTCCTCTTTCCTTTCCACCACCCGATTTTCCCTTTGTTTGCTCGTGACAGTTCGTGATTGTGGTGTGGTGGTAAATGTTAGGTCGTCTGCATGGCGCTCAACCACAACGACTTATTTACCATTTTTTTGCAACCTCTTTCTTCGTGGTATTACCTGTCGCCAGTTTGGGTTCGACACATTCGCTCACTGGAAGACAACTGCTGCTGCAGGGAACTTTGGATTACGACGAGGAGAGGGGGGCAAAATCAATACTAAACGTGTTACGTTTAATTACGGGGTTGCGAAAGGGTTTTATAGACTTCTGAAGTGAATTGTGAAAAACCTTGGCTGAAACATAGAATTAAAGTACCGTCAGTCACCCCCACATTCTGGTCTGGGGGTGAGATTGGGTCAAACAGATTTTTTTACGGATTTAACCAGGTTCTTATCAAAGAAACTAAATTCTGTTAAAAGGGTTGTGTAGGGGACATCTTGAGATTACTTAACTGAAAAAAATCTTGCTCCTAGATCAAATTCTATCATTTTAGCAGCTCCTCTCGCCGCTCATTTCCGCTCGTTTTTTTTTCTAAATTTTGTTGAAAAGACTATGGTGAAAAATTGGATTAAGATTTCTACCCGATCCTTTACGTCCGAACCCATACTAAAATCTAGGATTTTAGAGATAATTGTTATTAATTTTTCGATTTGTGTGAAACTTTGTCCTGTCCGTTTTGTGATATCTCGTGACGGAGGGGCGGTACGGCCCCTTTTATTTTTGAAAATGCGAAAAAGGACATGTTTTTTTCAATAATTTGCAGCCGGTGATGAGACAGAAATTTGGTGTCAAAGGTACTTTTATGTTAAATTGGACACACGATTTGATGGCGTACTCAAAATTCCCAAAAAACTTATTTTTCATCGAAAAAACACTTTTTTTAAACTCTGCCATTTTCCCGTTACTTAACTGTAATTTTTTTTTGGAACATGTCATTTAAAGGGAAATTTAATGTACTTTTCAAATCTTAATTAACCCAGAATGGTAATTTTTTCATCTAGAAAAAAAAATCATTTTAAAATTTCGTGTTTTTTTCTAACTTTGCAGGGTTATTTTTTAGAGTGTAACAATGTTCTACAAAGTTGTAGAACAGACAATTACAAAAAAATGCTTATAAACAACACGAGTTAACGCAATTTTACGAAAAAAAAGTTTAAAAAGTCACTTTTTGCGTTTCTCTTTGTTTCGTCGTCCGTGTCTGTCGCGGGTGACCATGAACGGCCATGATCAACGACGACCAACTTTTTCAAAACTTTTTTTTCTTGAAATCGCGATAACTCGCGATGGTTGCAAGCAAACCCGGTTTGTTGGCGTCGAACTGTCAAAAATTGATCGCGGTGAATACTTTTGTAGCATAGTTTTTTGTGTGATCAATGGGGTACATAAATGCTGATTAGTGTGGTGCTTTTCGGGACGCACAGTTCTGTTTTTTTACCTTCTTCTTTTTTCATTGTTTTTTTACTCGCATTCGTTGGCCGATGTGGTTTTTTGTGTTGTTCTCTTTTTATAGTTTTCTATAAAAACCTTTTTTTTAGACTAGCAAGTCGTTTTGCTGGATCCTTTCCATATCATCGATGATCGGAAGGCACGCCGGCGAATATGTTTTAAGGCTTATGATATAAAATCATTTTATTAAATGAAGCCCTTCCTACATCACCGTTGATCGGAAGGCACGCCGACGGAGAATTTCTGGAGAATCGCGGTCGAATTAATACTATATTTAAATCCCTAGATAGCTATCTTTCCGCAGCCGGCTGCCTAAGATTTTTAAAATTTCAATCGATAAACAAATTGCTTATGGTCGCATCACCTACCACAGTGAATCCTGACCTCATACTCATCTTACTAACCCCTCAAAACTCATGTGATACTTTGTCGGAGACGCAGCCGATTTAGCGGTCCCATCACTCAAGTATCGGACTAATATGCCCATCCACTTCCCCGTGTCTTACCACTGGTCGTGGCCGGCGTCGGTATTGATCAGCACGATAGGGACCTTTGAAAATTGCGAAGGGGTGATGATTGGTCTTTTTTTTATCTGTGGTCCACGGAGCAATGTTTGGGGGTCCTGGTCAATAACGAAGTAGCAGCTACGGGTGGACACCAATGCTATGCTATGCTATGCTATGCTATGGAATGTGGTACATAAATGCTTTGGTGGATTTTTGACAGTTCAAAATATTTCAAGGAAATTTACCGCGGTTGACCAAAATCAAATTTACAATATTACTCTTATGTCCGGGACCCGTGGTGTAGGGGTAAGCGTGGTTGCCTCTCACCCAGTTGGCCTGGGTTTGATCCCAGACGGTCCCGGTGGCATTTTTCGAGACGAGATTTGTCTGATCACGCCTTCCGTCGGACGGGAAGTAAATGTTGGCCCCGGACTAACCTAAAAAGGTTAGGTCGTTAGCTCAGTCCAGGTGCAGGAGTCGTCTCCCTGGGTCCTGTCTCGGTGGAGTCGCTGGTAGGCAGTTGGACTAACAATCCAAAGGTTGTCAGTTCGAATCCCGGGGTGGATGGAAGCTAAGGTGTAAAAAGAGGTTTGCAATTGCCTCAACAATCAAGCCTTCGAACACTTAGTTTCGAGTAGGAATCTCGCAATCGAGAACGCCAAGGCAATGCTGTAGAGCGAATAATTTGATTTGATTTTTTTTTGACTCTTATGTTTATATATCAAAATTTGTGTAATTGTCTGCTCTACAACTTTGTAGAACATTGTTACACGCTAAAAAATGACCCTGCAAAGTTAGAAAAAACACGAAATTTTAAAATGAAATTTTTTGTTCTAAATGAAAAAATACCCTTCAGGGTTACTGTAGATTCGAGAAGTAAAATATTTTTTTTCGAAATTTTGAGTACGCCATCAATCTGGCGTCCCATTTTACATAAAGGTCCCTTTGACACCAAATTTCCATCTCATCACCTTTTTCCCGATTTCGTGTGAGTTGGTACGGAATTACCCTAATATTTTATTTTGAATTCCAAACTTCAATCGGTCAAGAGAATTTTCTCTCATGAGCCTTTAACTGAAAATAGGGAATTGGAAACATTTATGTGGTGTTCAAATATTGTCATAAATGCTTTTTAGAGTCTTCCAATGTATATTGTGGAGATAGTTGCAAAATACCTTCCAACGAAACATGCCGTATATTTATCCTTAAGTACTTGAACAAGTAGAGGAACTATACCCTTTTTCAGCCTATTTCTATTATCGGCCTATCAGCACTTTGATCATGAATCACAGCTTTCATTAAGTGTTTTTGACTGTTTTAAAGTAATAAATAAATCAAATGAAAGTGAGCAAGCAACTCACCATTGTTGATACCGTAATCTGGGGTGAATCGGGACTACAGTCTGAATAGGGACAGCAGTTTTTAGAGCACTTAAAGCTTTTAAATTTGGAAATGGATGTACACTAGGGTGCCCAGAAAAAATGACCCCCTGCTCCACAAGCGAAAAACGGGTTTTTGGGTTATTTTAAGCATCTGTGTAAATTTTGAGCGAATTTGGTTAAGATTAACCCATTAATACCCGAGCCTAAAGTTGCCGAAAAAAATGTTTTTCATACAAAAATGACTTTTTTAAATCGCTAATAACTTTTCAGGATCGAGTTTTACTGCCTCGGCATGTTCTACAAAGTTGTAGAGCATTAAATTTACAATAAGAATCTCACTTTTGAGAATATTTGGATGGAAGTAGCGCGCCTTGCAGACCAAAACATGAGGAAATTGGGTTTTTCATACATTTTTTCGATTTTTCCCATACAAACTTCACCTTCGAGTATCAATGGGTAAATGTCAACCGATTTTGCTCATATTTGGCCCAGAGTCCTAAAATAGCTCAAGGAACAATATTCAGCTTGTGGAGCGAGGTTTTGAAAAAATGTTCCATATTCTGGGCACCCTAATGTACACATTTTGTTGGTCTGAGTCTGTTCTAACCGAAACCAACCAGAAAAATCAAAATATTGTGCTCCAACATGGTTAAAACTGCTGTCCCAATTCGCCCCATGTGTCCCGATTGACCCCAGTTTACGGTACATCTGAAAATAATGAAAGTGGTGAGAATTTGCCGAACGGCTTAGAGTGATTAAAATGGGTATATTTCCCCTACACCATGGGACAACTGTTGCATTGATTCATAATCCTTGAAATATTTGAAATAACATTTTCAATTTTCAAAAACAAATTTCATGCTACAATTTGTTGGGAATCCAATAATAGTAGTTTATGCAACAAGTTTTTTTCAGCACGAGTTGTACATTTATCCAACGAGGCTTACCGAGTTGGATAAATACGACGAGTGCTGAAAAAATCAAGTTTTTCAACGAGTTTCTTACAACATTTTTTGCAATTCCGAAAAAAACCCTTTTTCAATGGAATTTTATGTCAAACATTCCTGTGTGTTGAGTAAATTCACCGTTCAAAACAAAAAAAAAAATATATTGAAAAATGTTACTTTTCGATACAAGTGTTGAAAAGTTCAACTTTTTAGCACTCATTTCAGTGCTGAAAAGAAGAACTTTTCAGCATTGGTATTGAAAGGTATTAATTTTCCATTCAGTTATTTTTGGTAGGGAAAAGTAGGCCGTTTCGTTTCTCCAGAAGGACAGAAAAACTTGACAGTTTCACAGCGGAATTGCAAAAAAATAGATTTTTAAACTATAAAATAAATAGTCACAAGTTTTAAAATCACTCCATCTTGGAACGTTTCTTTCAAAAGACCGGACTTTCAAAAAGAACCGCGGCTCCTGTTGTGTGAGCCATAATGGTTCGTTCGCTCTTTTTAGTGAACCGGCTCTTTGAGCGGCTCGCTCGTTTTCGCCCATCTCTTTTTTTTATTCATAACTTATTTTTATTTGGTCCTTTTAGGTGCTATGACCAGTTTGCCCATCTCTATATCTATAATTCCGCACGAAAACAGCATGATTCGAAAAAAAAGTTCTCCAATCGGGCTCAAAATTGTTCTGAGAAATCCTCCGATAAAAATATGTGTGAGTTATGAAAATGGTTAAATTGATTTACGATGTTGATGTTGAATATTGTTCATATAAGTTCTTGTTGTCTACATTGCAGATTAATACTCTTTTGAATTATAGCAAGGCAAGGCGAAGTTATGATTTACTAAACCTAATGCAACAGCAACAACAAAATCCTTGAAGTTCCATCAAACACCCTGCACAACTACCTAGCTAGCCGCCGTTGCCAATCGCGCTGCGGCAACTTCAAATCTCCCTATAGCTGGGTGCGAAACCCATAAGTGTCGTGCAATTTCGTTTCGGGTCAACCGGCGGCGGCAGCAGCACCTCCGTCACGGCGTCGTGTGTCGCAACAAGTTGGTAGCTCCGCGCCGTTTGAAGTTCCTCCCAACAACAATTTGTAGCTCAGCTCTTCCAACCCCTTCCTCCCTGAGTATGAGAATCAGTGCTGCTGCGCTGTACACACAGGTACCCCGACCGACAACTGCATATGGCCACGGAACGACGACGACGACGAAACGGAATGGAATTCCAGCGAGAATGTCTGTGAGTGTGTTTCAAGTCGAACTTGCCGTCGCCCGCCTTGCTGAAGCCTTCGTCATGCCTCTCGACTTGACTCAGCTTTGGCTTTGGCGCACAAACACACACACAAACTCCACTCACCATACACACTAATGGACACACTAATGGATCTTTTTAGCATTTTTTTTCCTTCTCTACTTCAACTCTTCATTCTGCTTTACTCCAATCTCCAACTCCAACTTCGTACTTCTCTCCACTGGGGAACTGGCTTAGCCGCTTCGTTTCGTCGTTTGCTGTTGTGTGTTGTCGTTTCTTCTTGGGTTGAGGGACTTGAGACTTGCTGGCTCTCTCTCTTTCTTCCAGCATCAGAGAGCTATGCCATGGCCATATCGGCGGGGCTCGGCTTTTATGGTCCACTAATGTGCGGCCTAGCTGCGGCCAGAGTGTGCCAGCGCTGCCGACTTGGTTCCACTTCCAACGCGTGGCCGCTGAGCAACCTCTCTGCGAAATGTCAAATCAAATAATTGTAAATTTTTGAAAAAGCTTCTGTCACTAATTTGCCAATGAATTTATGAAAATATTTTTTGTTTTCGAAATTTCCAGTCTTTTTCGATTTGTGGTCCCAACATTCAAAATTTGTGTAAGCTAATTTTGATATTTTTTTGCTGTTGTAAATATACATTCCAGTCTCAATTATCCGAAGTTTCTGTTACTCGAAGTACGATTATCGGAAGATTTTTGGATAACCGAATCAATGCCATTTTCTAGTTTTTTTTATTTTCTCACCTAAGCAGTTCTCTACGAAATCGGTATTTTTTCTTCAATTTTAATTTTTGTATTTTTTAATCCGGCTGAAACTTTTTTGGTGCCTTCGGTATGCCCAAAGAAGCCATTTTGAATCATTAGTTTGTAATTATAATTTTCCATACAAATTTGGCAGCTGTCCATACAAAAACGATGTATGAAAATTCAAAAATCTGTATCTTTTGAAGGAATTTTTTGATCGATTTGGTGTCTTCGGCAAAATTTTAGGTATGGACACGGACTACACTGAAAAAAATGATAAAAAAATGAACTTTTTGTCACTAAAACTTGTTTTGCAAAAAACATTTTTTTTATTTTTTGATATGTTTTAGAGGACATCAAATGTCAACTTTTCAGAAATTTCCAGGTTGTGCAAAAAATCTTTGACCGAGTTATGAATTTTTTAATCAATACTATTTTTTTCAAAAAATCGAAATATTGGTCGCAAAAATTTTTCAACTTCATTTTTCGATGTAAAATCAAATTTGCAATCAAAAAGTACTTTACTGAAATTTTGATAAAGTGCACCGTTTTCAAGTTAAGGCCATTTTTAGGTGACTTTTTTGAAAAAAAGTCGCAGTTTTTCATTTTTTAAATAGGTGCACATGTTTGCCCACTTTTGAAAAAAAAATATTTTTTAAAGGCTGAGAAAATTTGTGAATCGGACCATTAGTTGCTGAGATATCGACATTAGAAAATGGTGAGTTGTTTGGGTGAGACTCGGAAAACATCAATTTTCATGTTTTAAAACCTTTGCATGGCAATATCTCAGCAACTAAAGGGTCGTATCAACAAAGTTCAAAAAAGCAAAATATAGAAAATTGTCTCAGCTTTTAAAAAGTATGTTTTTCAAAAGTGGGTAAACATGTGCACTAATTAAAAAAAAATGAAAAACTTCGACTATTTAAAAAAAAAATCACCTAAAAATGGCTTTAACTTGAAAACGGTGAATTTTATCAAAATTTCACTAAAGTATGTTTTGATTGCAAATTTGATTTTACTTGAAAAATAAAGTTGAAAATTTTTTGCGACCAATATTTTGTCTTTTTGAAAAAATCAGTATTGATTAAAAAATTCATACTCGGTTAAAGATTTTTTGCACAACCTGGAAATTTCTGAAAAGTTGGCATATAATGTCCTCTAAAACATATCAAAAATGAAAAAAAAAAAATAAAAATAGTGTTTTTTTGCAAATCAAAATTTAGTGACAAAAAGTCAAATAAAAAATGATCAAAAAAAATTTTTTATCGTTTATCTTCAGTGTAGTCCATATCCA
The DNA here is from genome assembly GCF_016801865.2 of Culex pipiens pallens. Lineage (NCBI taxonomy): Eukaryota > Metazoa > Arthropoda > Insecta > Diptera > Culicidae > Culex > Culex pipiens. The sequence continues at coordinate 142,726,033 of NC_068939.1, forward strand.
TACCTACAACTTTCCCGAAGACACCAAATCGATCAAAAAATTCCTTCAAAAGATACAGATTTTTGAATTTTCATACATCGTTTTTGTATGGACAGCTGCCAAATTTGTATGGAACATTATATGGACAAACTAATGATGCAAAATGGCTTCTTTGGGCATACCGAAGGCACCAAAAAAGTTTCAGTCACATTAAAAAATACAAAAAAATGAATGACCGAAATCTCAGAGAATTGCTCATATGTGTTTATACTTTCCATGCTTCATAGGTCTGATGGCCGAGCGGGCCAGTCCGTACTGTTGATGCTGGGTTTGAATCCTGTTAGTTGCAATTTTTTTTTTGTTTTTACAAAAGTTCTACATGCAGTGTGTAATATAAAGTGTCTTTTTTGATGTGATGTGCATGGTTTTGCATGCGATTTTACCATCGAATTTTTTGCTGTGTGGTCATAAAAAATGGAAATGTTATTTTTTTTTGGTATCTTGTAAAACGATGTACTTTATTAAAAAATCGTTTTGAAAAGTAATTTTTTATTGCAAATTCGATGTAGCTTATAGAAAGATTTTTATGAAATATTTTTGACCACCTTTTCGATAATGATCAAAAGTCACGTTTTCCAAAAAAAATCATACCGCTTGAACCAGTTTTTGCCCCATCATGCACTTGGGAATGATTCATTACTACAATGTATTTTTGAAAATATTTTAGACTTTTAAAATTGCAACTTTTTTTTACTTGTTACTGTTACTTTAGACCAATCAGGCTAAATTGTTTATTTTTTCGAAAGCGAAGATCTAAAACTTAGCTCTAAATCTTTTCTATATAACATAACCCTGGAAGTGTTTCTTTTTTGAGGGTTTGCTGTGATGCTTTTCATAAGATAGGTCGTCGAAGGATTCGATTGCGAGATAAATTGTGGGGTATGCCCGACAATATTCTAAAAAGGAAAAAACAAATCCAAAAAAATCTTAAGACTTAGATTTAGATTTTAAAAAGAAGACTTTTACGGCTATGCAAAAACAAAGTTTTCGAAAATCAAATTTGGGCATAAGAGAGTTAAATTGGCATCTGTGCTCGAACTATTTAAAATAATGACAACATTGTCTACTTTAAATAGCGAAATAGCTAATACACAATTTTTAATTTTTTGAAGTGATGAAATATAACCAAAACATGAGAATTTTATTGCTTATTTATTCATAATATGTTCCAATTTCGCAGAGAATCGCTCCCAAGAGAGCTTTTAAAACGGTCTATGATTTTGGGACATTTAATCAAATATATCGGATTTTTGCATAAAATTCAGGCACAGTAATCGCTTCAGATTACCCAAAACTAGAATCCCACAACCCAGTTCGGAAACTTCACCGATAGTTCATGTCCAGATTGGGATCGAACTTGGTTCGGGGACGGCAAAGAGGTGGATTTTGTGTGTGTGTGTGGAGTTGAGAGCCTCTTCCTCTTCTCCCTCCTCTTTGTGTACTCTTTTCTGCTGCGGCTGACACTCTGGAACTGTGCGCTTACTCATTCATTCGGTCAGCTTTTTTTCTGTTTCTCTCTCTCTCTTAAGACTTAATTCCACAGCCTCAAATGAGTGTATGTGTGTGTGTTCGCCGTTGAGGGTGAGAAAATGTGCCGTGTAACGAGTAAAGGCTCTTGTTTGAGGCTCTTGGGCTGGTTTCTGTTGCACTTTTTGTGCTCTTCTGGTTACGGAAAAGGTTTTGGTAAATTTTACAACGTTTGGTTTCAGAATCAATAGTAAGAAATTTATCAACATTTACTTGAGAATCATTTACAGTTTTTCATAAATCTCCTTCAAAACCCGGTGCCCCAACCCTGTCATTATTTCCAGATTTATTCAATAATTAGTACTTGATGAAACGACCCTAATCTCCCCCTTCTCCATTCTGTTCAAAAAACGTGTGCAAAAATCAATGAAATTTTATGACACCACTCAATCCGTCAGAACGAGAGTTCCCAGGCCGCGCCGTATGTAACCCAATCGTGTCCCTCGGAGCGCGACCCCGTCGTCTCGCTTGACATCTCAATAAAACGCCAATGTGGCCTTTTGGGGGTCGTCCCCCGGGCCGGAGGGGCCTTTCACAGTAGCGTGCCAAAATCCGCCCAGCCGGCCCATATCGTGCTAATTTCTAATTCTAAAAGAGGCAGAAAGAAGCCAACAACAACAGCACAGAAAAAAAAAATCGCTTTAATTTTGAGCACCATTTCACGTAATAAATATGGCCGCGTCCGACACCGTCCGACACGACCCCGGGGCCTTAACCCTCGGCTGTCATATTTTTAATTTGGTAAACCTTTTATCGAAACAGGAACCTTTTATCGAAACAATAACAATAATCTTTTTAGAATCTCTTGGCAAAATATCGGTTAATTAAGGTATGCCATTTTAGATTTTTTTTAAAGAGATTTCGATCTCACCAATACAGTTGCAGTTAAGTCAGGGGTATTAAAAACATCCAAAAACTTAAAATTTGGTTTATTGGACCTCTTCAAAAAAAAAAAAACTCCAGAAATAAACATGTGGTGGTGCTTAAAAAAGCAGCGGGAAATTATTCAATTTCAATTCGGTTTTATTGGTGAATAATCAAGATACAATGAGTTATTTTGAAGTGCATAACAGAGTTTTGGAGTTCCTTACAGCTGTGTGTTGCATCATAATCCATTTAGGAACAATTATTTCTTTAACTAAGGCACTAGCAAGAGTAAGAAAAAACTATTAAAAAAAACTTACAGAAATTGCAAAGGAAAGGGGATAGAGGAAGAGAAAGCTTAATACTAGATCACAGAAAATTTATCCTTTGTAGATGTGTTTGATCATCAGTTCCCCAAGGGCCAGGAATTGTTCTGCCTTGTTCCGGCAGCTCCGAAACCGCGTCATCATCTCCCCCGCGAGAGCAAAGAACTCCGGCAGGGTGAAGAGATCTTCCCCGGTGACTTCTTGCTGGGCCGTACTGCCGCTACCGGCAGCGACCACGCTGGCGAACGAACGCCCCCAACCAGGAGGGAACGCTGAGTTTTCCGCTGGAACCGTACGCTGTCCAGCTGCAGGAACGGCTGCGCTCGTACTTCGCTGAGGAGGGTGGGACGCTTTCTTTTTTCTCTTTTCCTGCTCCTCGAGGTAGGCCTTGCGCGCGACGCATCCGCGGTAATTGCCGGTATGGTTGCCGTCACAGTTCGCGCACTTTACGCGCGGCTTGGTTTGTTCTGCCTTGTCCCCCAAGTCCGCCTTTCGTGGCAGTGCGCACGCCTCCGAGAGGTGTGACTCACCGCACTTCACGCAGCGGGGCCGGAGGTTGCAGTTCCGCGAGCCGTGGCCGAATTTTTGGCAACGGTGGCATTGCGCTACGTCCGTCGGGTTCTTGGTGTAAAACCGCCAGTTTACCCAAAAACCGTCCAACGTTTTAGTCCGCCGCAGGTCTTGGATCTTGACGGTGCCGCGGTCGAAGTACAACAGGTACAGTGTGTGTGTACCTGTTACCGTTGTCTTGCGCGAGAGCACTTTAATCTCCCGCGGTTTTATTCCGGCGTCCGAAAGGTGACCCTTCAGGTCGGAGATCGGACGGTCTTGATAACCCTGCAAGACAACCTTAACAGGGGACTTCTCGGGGTTGAATGTGTAGAAGTTGAAGTTGCTACGCTTCAATTCTTCAAACACCAGGTCAAAATTCTTTTTGGTCAGTGTGATCACTTGCACTGCCGACTTACCGATTTTCAGACAATATCCGAGGCCTTCCAGCAACTCGTCAACATCGTCCGCCAACGTGTCCAAAACAAAAATTGGAGGTGGTCTACGTTCCGCTGGAGAGTTGTTCTTTTTTGACGTCGGCACTTTTTTCCGTGCACGACCATCATCGTCGTCGTCGTCGTCGGTAGTGCTGCTACCGTCAGAGTTGTTATTTTCTTCGTCGTCGCTCAGCATCTGGAACTCGTTCCTGATGGGGATGTTGGCGGATGTTGATGTGCCACTGGTCGTGGCACCGGAAGTACCGGAACGGGTTCGCACTGGTGATCTTGGGACATATCCAGGATGTAGTAACTTTTTGTCGATGCCTTCAGCGCTGACGCTCCCCTGCGCGATGGCGGCCGACACGGCGTTGGTTTGTTTACCTTTTTGCACACGGCCGGTAGACGAACTTCGCGGGTTTTTCGAGGCCGCACTCGAACTGCCACGGCCACGGCCGGCCTTTGGCATGCTGGAGAAGCAAACTCGCGGGTAACCACAATCAATTACGGCGAAAAAAATCGAAAAAACGATGGAGCACTGAGCACTAGCTGCATGCTCTCGTGCGTACACGGAGGGAGCTGGCGGGAAATTATGAAAATATCGTTTAATGATTGATGTTCTTTTGAGATTTCGTTTGAGATTTCTTTCATAACGTCTCACGTTGGAATGTATAATTCGCTAGTTAACAAAATATCGCATGAATATCCTATCCTGAAATTTATGCATGGAGCATGCATGCTGGTGTTAATAATTCGCGAAGATTGAATTTTGGCCGCTTGCTTACACAGTGATTGTAAAGAGTGAAGAGTGAGCGTTCACCTGTGAGTGGTTGTGAGTGACGTTCGGAACAAATTTAGACATATATATTTCAATAAAATAATATGTTTAAAAAAAAAAACTTTTGAAATGATGAATAAACAATATATTTAACGTTTGTCCAAAACATTTATTTAATCAATTGGCGAACTTGTCCTGTACAGGGTTAATAATCCTTTCGCGATTGTGGGGGCCCAGCGAGGATTATTACATTAAGGAAGGGGTTGGGTGTTCGATTCCAGGCGGCGGCAACCCCCTCCAGGCAGTCGCTGAAGAAAGAGGTGTAGGAGAACAAGAAGCAAGAAGGTCGGTGGAATGAGCACGACCGGATTAATTCTATAAAATTAATATTCACTGCAATTAGAGGCCGCTGCTCGTGGAAAGGGTAAGTGTGAGTGAGAACGAGATATCGGGGTCTTGGGAGAATGGGAAGGAGAAGAAAAGTGCTCGCGCTCAACACTTGCTAACCTAGGCGAAACAGTGTAACAGTCGCGGTATTACATATTCACGGAATGGTCGAGGTGAAAACCATGAGAATGAACCACCCAACAGCAACTCCTTTTGAAAAATGATGCAGTTGGTTAGGTTTGACTTATTTCATAATTTAATTAACAAATATTATTATTTGAATGAAACATATTTTTAAGCTACGTATAGTAGGGTGGTCCAAATCTGGGCTTCCTCGGGGCTACCCCCTGAAATCAATGATTGGCCCATCAGTAGGCTAAATTCCAAATTTAAGCTCATTCCGACCACGGGAACCCCTCCCTGTAAACCAGGGGTGACCAAGGTATGGCCCGCGATGTGTTTTTTTGTGGCCCGCGGACCTATTTTCAATGAGATCATGTAAAATGGCCCTTGGGCCTATCTGTAAAGTGTTTATTATTTTTGTAAAAATAGGTTTATTTTTTTCTGTGAACTTTTGAAGTTGTTAATATAAAACTAGATATAATTTAGATTTAACAATATTTTGATCCCGATTCTACGAAACAAACATTTTGTTAAAAAATATATCTTTTTTTAACAATTTCACTCGTCTGAAAATCAAAAATAATAAATTTAGTCAAAAATTTCATCAAAACTTTACGGAAATGAGTCGATTTTGAATTAGGAAACGTTCAAGTTTGACTAAAATACAAAACTATAAAGATATAAAAAAAAATATTCCATAATAACTAAAAGTCATAGCGCTAATTTTTTATTACTTATTTTGTACTTAGAAATCTTCCAAGTTTGGAGTTTTTTTTTAAAGGTCCAATGAACCAAATTTTCAGTTTTTGCCTTTTGGGTGTTTTTGAAACCGCCTTCACAGAAAAAATCAATTCTCGTAATCGTGAATTAAGTTCACGAATGTGAGAACCACGAAGGAATTTATTCATGAGTATGGTGCATTTGCACCATAAACGTGAATATATTCATTCGTGGTTCTCGCATTCGTGAATTTAATTCACGATTTCGAGAATTGGTTTTTTTCAGTGTTGAGCCAGGGGTATTAAAAAACACCCAAAAAGTAAAAACTGAAAATTTGGTTTATTGGACCTTTTCAAAAAAAAAAAAACTCCAGAAGTGATGATTCGAACTCATGACCAGGGTTGTTTAAATATCAAAATAACAGCTTTCATGCCTCAAATACAACTGCTCTTCTCTCCTTATTGAAACTCTCTGTGCCGAACATAGCCGAACACGTTTTCGTGTTTACACACTCGCGATTGACATTTTCCTTTTCTCTCTTATTCTCGCTTCCACGATCATCCTACCGCAACAGCGTTTAATCACAAAAGCCGCCACAAAACTGATTTCACAAACTCAGTTTAACACTGGAACGCCCAACGCATGTCCAACTTACACGGACGCCCAAGCCTCCCAAAAAAGTTGGAACGGTAACTTCAACACGCCCGTTCTCGGGCATAACTCAACCAATCGGGACGATTCTTGTTTCCAGTGATTTGTAAGAATGTCTAGATGATCCTAAAATTTTGCAGAACTTGATTTGAACAAATCTGTAATTTCTGCGACCGAAAAAATCGTTCCAACTTTTTTCAAACAACTGCCTCCGCGGAATTTTCGGTGAATTTTTTTTTACACTCGAAAAAAAAGTTGGAACGATGTTTTTGATCGCAAAAATTACAGATTTGATCAAATAAAGTTCTGCAAAGGTCTAGAATCATCTAGACATCCTAACAAATCACTGGAAAGAAGAATCATCTTGATTGGTTGAGTTATGCCCGAGAACCATTGAGTTGAAGTTACCGTTCCAACTTTTTTGGAGCCTTGGGCGTTGGAATGTTAACGGGACGTCATGCGTCGCCATCTCGCGTTCTCTAATCGCAGTTTTCGGAGAGATTGAGAGACTCAGCGGTGAGAGAAATGAGAAAAAAAAAATCAACTGATACATGTGTTCTGTATTATAGATCTAAATTACGTAGATTCTTTTTTTTTAAATAAAAAAAAAAACAATATTTTTCGTTACGTAATAAAAGAACGCTCCCATAAACAGCTTCTAAAGATGAGTATTTATACACAACTGGCTCTTCGGGGACACGAAAAAAATGATTTAAATTATCTTTTTGTAAACCAAACAATAATTTACCAAAATATGTCTTTTTTATTTTTTTTTTTTATATATTTTAAAGGACACAATATTTTGAAAATTTTGGAAAAATTTCAAAAGGACGTAGTATTGAATATTGGCCCTTTCTGAAATGTTATTATTGATTCCAACATTTTCTACATATTTTTCGAAGAGATCAACATTTTCAAAATTTATATTAAAGATTGTACGATTAGTTGGTTATTGACATTATAAAATGAGTGGCTTTTGGGTTTCTTTTTCTTCTGTCGGCTTTATCTCAGTAAGCAGATGTCCAATCTTCAATGTTTATTAGACAAATTTATAGGTTCAGAAAACACTTGGAAAAAAAGTTTCCTGAAATGACCGAAAAACTACTTTTTACCTGCACACTTAATTTCAATCTCAACAATCAACAATCTTGTTGTGAAGTTTATTTTTTTTACAAAAAATAAGCATTGATGGCCGGCAAAACATTGGTATGTATAGAGAAGTTGCGGGTTTTTTTTTGTGTTTTTTTTTTGTTTGTTTGTGTGCAACCAACCAAACGGGACCACGCAGTCGCTTCTTACAAATTGAGTTGTTTCCATGTATTTTTAGCTCTCATTCTATACATGCAAATAACTCGCATAGGCATTTGGAAGGTGTTAGCTCTGCCGAGCTTCGGTGACCCATTTCTACGCTGGCTAGCCGAGCGCGAGGTACTTCAGCTTTGTCGACAAGCCCCGCCCTGAAGAACGTTTGGACCAATCGGATTCAGACGTTATTTAGAACTTCTGAACCCTTGTCAAATGGACAAGGACTCAGCGCGTATATAGTTGATAGTAACAGTATTCCTAATTTCAGTCATAGCTCACCAAGTCGCGAAGGCATAGTGGTTAGCATTTTTGCTTACCAATCCAAAGGACGGGGGATCGAACCCCGACACGAGTGATTTTGATTTTTCGTACATGTTCAGAGTTTCAAGATTTATATTTCCTATACTTTCTCGTTGGGAGCAGATGGGAATCGAACCCAGGACCATTCACTTACAAAGCGAACACCGTAACCAGTCAGCCACGGCCGCTCCTCCATGTATAGAGAAGTTGCGGGTTTTCCCCTAAAACATGTTGAAAAATTTCAAAAATTAAGAGTATAGATTTGGGAAATTGGTTCTAAAAATCGGCCATTTTTAGAGCTTAAAAAATACAGAAAATAAAAATGCAGGAAACCGGAGATTTTGTAAAAAAATGCAGGAAATCGGATATTTTGTAATAAAAATGCAGGAAATCGGAGATTTTGTATAAAATATTATGGCCTTTTTTTCAATATTAAGTAAAAAAAAAAAAACAAAAATAATGAGTTTATGTTTTCTAAATTTAATTTAATTAGTTTTACTCAAAGCGAGAGAGAAGTGCGGTGCTTCGGTGGACGCGCAGTCTTGTTTTTTTGTGATAATTTTCGTCTCTTTTGTGTCGCTCTTTGTGTGCATGGGGTGATTGGGCATAATAATTGAATAATGCCATCAGAAGTGCGGTGCTTCGGTGGACGCGCAGTCTTGTTTTTTTGTGATAATTTTCGTCTCTTTTGTGTCGCTCTTTGTGTGCATGAGGTGATTGGGCATAATAATTGAATAATGCCATCAGAAGTGCGGTGCTTCGGTGGACGCGCAGTCTTGTTTTTTTTGTGATAATTTTCGTCTCTTTTGTGTCGCTCTTTGTGTGCATGGGGTGATTGGGCATAATAATTGAATAATGCCATCAGAAGTGCGGTGCTTCGGTGGACGCGCAGTCTTGTTTTTTTGTGATAATTTTCGTCTCTTTTGTGTCGCTCTTTGTGTGCATGAGGTGATTGGGCATAATAATTGAATAATGCCATCAGAAGTGCGGTGCTTCGGTGGACGCGCAGTCTTGTTTTTTTGTGATAATTTTTTTCTCTTTTGTGTCGCTCTTTGTGTGCATGAGGTGATTGGGCATAATAATAGAGTTATCTAAGCCCGCTCTCACGCACACTAGCACACCATTTGATTTGCTGGTTGGTACAAAATTTAACCTCACTTTTTTTCGTGTACGTACACGCAATACATGCGCACGTAGATAACTCTATTGAATAATGCCATCAGAAGTGCAGTGCTTCGGTGGACGCGCAGTCTTGTTTTTTTGTGATAATTTTCGTCTCTTTTGTGTCGCTCTTTGTGTGCATGAGGTGATTGGGCATAATAATTGAATAATGCCATCAAAAGTGCAGTGCTTCTTGGGACGCGCAGTTCTGTTTTTTCGTGATAATTTTCGTCTCTTTTGTGTTGCTATTTGTGTGCATGGGGTGATTGGTTTTATGTGAGTAGGTTTTATGTGAGTAGGTTTTATGTGATTAGGTTTTATTTTTTATGTTATTTTCTTTCTCTCCATTTCCTCAGTTTGATTTGCGATGCCTTTCCGTCGGGTCGTGTTTTTTTTTCGCGTTCGTCGTCGGTGTGTTTTTTGTTTTTTTTTTTTTCGCGTGCGTGTATGTGTGTAAAAGTGCGGCTGGTTCTGGTTGTCATCGATGACAATTGAGCCAGTCTTATTTGCGATGCCTTTCGGTCGGGTCGCAGGGTTTTTTCGCGTTCGTCGTCGGTGTGCAATAACAACAAAACCTTATCATACCATTTCAGCTCGATAAACATCGTAACTCGTCGTTCGCTTCGTTAATCAGTACCCCACTAAACATGAATCATGTAAAACTCGTAAAAACATCTCAATTAAAAAGTCAGACTGTTAAATTCTTCATCATTTAATTACAAATAATGTTGGTTCTATCTTTCCACAGCCGGCTGTCTAAGATAAATCCATTTCAATTAAAAGTTAACAGCCGATAAACGGGAAATGACTCATCCGCAGCATCCGATTGCTTGCCTTGAGATTAAAACATAATACCTTTCAACAAACACTATGATTTTGGGTCGCATCATCATCTTCTATGGTGAATCCTGACCAAACACCCTATCCTACTAACAAATTTTCAGGTTCCTGGCGCTTGTGGGGTGTAAGCACAGAGTAAATCAGCTGCCCTAGTAGCAACCTGCGCTAACTAACATTCCCGTCCCTTAAAATCGAGATCTACAAACTGACATGGCGGGCGCCGTTGGTGGCCAATGACTGTTACCTATTCGCAACTGATCTAGCTTTAGCAATCATGGTGTTTTATCTTTTCAGCGCATTCATACATGCTGTTGATAAGGGAAACACCACTAGATCGTCGAAGCATATAATCAGTAGTGCTGAAAGGATGTTACGGTTCTGTTCAGCAACGGAGGGGCAACCATGGGTGATCTCTCATGCTCATGCTCATGCTCATTAGTTTTACTCAAAGCGAGACTCTTTTGGATTTTATATAGTTTTTGCAATTTTTGTTTTTTTTTTGTATATCGACAAAAAAGACATTAAATTTAAGAGCGAGTTTTTCACCGATGTGAAACAGGTCGTATCGAGGTGCTCCGATTTGGATGAAACTTTCAGCGTTTGTTTGTCTATGCATGAGATGAACTCATGGCAAATATGAGCCCTCTACGACAAAGGGAAGTGGGGTAAAACGGGCATTGAAGTTTGAGGTCCAAAACACATGAAAAATCTTAAAATTGCTCGCATTTCCGTAAAACTTCATCAATTCCAACTCTCTTAGATGCATTCGAAAGGTCTTTTGAAGCCCTTCAAAATGTGCTATAGACATCCAGGATTGGTTTGACTTTTTCTCATAGCTTTTGCAAATTACTGTTAAAAATTGATTTTTTTAAAACCTTAATAACTTTTGGCAACAGCCTCCAACACCCATACTCCCATAGGTCAAAAGTTAGGGAATTTCATGGACTATAAGCCTACGGTATTAACTTTTTGGCCAATCGCAGTTTTTCTCATAGTTTTTCGATTTTTCTAGAACAAACATTTTACAACGTTAGTTTTTGCCCTGTAGGCCAAGGAGACGGCACTTTTTGGTCTCAATTTTGTCATATTCGGAATCCTCGGTCAATTTCACGTAAGTTAGAAGTATTGGAGTTGTAATTTTGATTTAAAAAATAATTAAATAAAACATTTTTGAAAAAAAGAAATAGATCTTATTTACCCTATGATCAATACGTCAAATTCTGTATCAAGTAGGCGAAAACTTGTTTACCCCTAGTCCGACAAAATTCTAAATAATATTTTAATTAATTCTAAATGGCATTTTTTCCAATCAAATTCAAAATTTCAACACCTCAATCTAATGTAGAATTTTCTGAGGATTCCGAATATGTCAAAATTGAGACCAAAAAGTGCCGCTATGGAGGCCTACAGAGCAAAAACGAACGTTGTAAAATGTTTGTTCTAGAAAAATCGAAAAACTATGAGAAAAACTGCGATTGGCCAAAAAGTTAATACCGTAGGCTTATAGTCCATGAAATTCCCTAACTTTTGACCTATGGGAGTATGGGTGTTGGAGGCTGTTGCCAAAAGTTATTAAGGTTTTAAAAAAAATCAATTTTTAACAGTAATTTGCAAAAGCTATGAGAAAAAGTCAAACCAATCCTGGATGTCTATAGCACATTTTGAAGGGCTTCAAAAGACCTTTCGAATGCATCTAAGAGAGTTGGAATTGATGAAGTTTTACGGAAATGCGAGCAATTTTAAGAATTTTCATGTGTTTTGGACCTCAAACTTCAATGCCCGTTTTACCCCACTTCCCTTTGTCGTAGAGGGCTCATATTTGGCATGAGTTCATCTCATGCATAGACAAACAAACGCTGAAAGTTTCATCCAAATCGGAGCAACTCGATACGACCTCTAGAACAAACCGAGCAGAATCTACAAATACTGCCTCTTAAGTAGATCAGTACGATTGCTGTGATCCTATACCATCCTTTTGTGATACTTTAATCTTGATTTTCAGGGTTAAATTTTGTATTCTATCATATGCTTTTATAAATGTTTAGTATATTTACCTTGAAACTAATTTTGTGCTTGTTGTCATATAATGTTAGACCCTGTCTCATATTTAGAATGTGATATTTTTGATATGTTAGAGGAATTTGAAATTATTACAATGAAATACTCGATATATTCGTTGAAAACCCTATACAATATTTAAAAAAAATCAAAATGCAAATTGACCACGAGTGCACTAACGTGACGCTAGCTATCAAAACATAAAATTGCTATCGAAATGGGATGATGCCACCGGCAATCGACTCCCGGACCGCAATTGACCCCAATATCTTCTGTCAATATTCGGTGTTTGCACTGGAATTCCGGCTCGCTCTTTTTTTTTGTTCTTTCCATTTCACTTCAAAACTAGAAATCAAGTGGTGCTGTCGGAATTCAATTTCACACACACACACATGCCCTCCGGTGGTGCCACTTGGAAAATGGCTCGACTTTCGACGACTATCGGCCGCATAATCAATATTTATATCCGGTATCTGCGTCCTCTACTTCCCCGTCCTCCTAAAAAACTCTGTCACCCGGGTTCCACAAAGCAAAGTTGAAGAGGTCACCCGCCCCGTGAAATGGGTTTGGCATGGCGATAACAAATAACGACGACGACGGGCTACTAGATTGGTCCAAATTAAGGGATGGCTTCGGGGCATTCCGGAATTGTCATCAATACTGATTTTTGGGCGGTACGCGTTGGATTGGGTCGTGGAATTTGGTTTGTTGGAGTTGGAACTGCCACGACTACGAGAGTTTTGTGACCTCTGATATGTTTGCTACCTGCTGGCCGGCAGAGAAATTATGGAAAAGTATAGCTGATTTTTTTTTTCAAATAAAATTCGAATTTAAATTTTTGGACCATCCTAAGATGCTTTTCAATGGACTTTCACTTGAAACTCTCTAGATATATTGGCCCGAAAAGCCCAGCCGTTGGTAGTTCCAATCAGCAAACTAATATCGTATTCCTGGCTCTGGCCGAGGTCTCGCACCACTCAACCAAGGTGTCGCAGCAAATGGAGTTTTTTTTTCTTCGTAAGCCCTGGTTACGGTGCGGGGGCAGATCTGTTCGAAACTCCTCGAAATAAATCTTATGAAAAATGGACCCCGTGGCCAGGGCGGCAGACCACCTACTTTCGGCCAACCCAAGACCAACTTTTTGGCCGTTACGGGTGAATCTTTAAGTAGAATTATTGATTTTCACTTAGGGAGTTATAAATTAGCATCTAAACGAAGTTATAAGCACGGTTGCGTCCGAGATTTTGAATTATTAAACCTCCCACCTCCCCACTTCTGCTCGCCAATGACTTCGGACTCGGATCGGTGTGGGGTTAAACGGGTCGTTCCGCCGTCGACGGAACGTGCCCCGTTGTGTTTTTAATTTATACAATTACGCCAATCGTGACGTACTTTACGGACGCCGCGGCTCGTCCGTACCCCTTTCGCCACGGGTTCTTCTCTCTCTCAGCTGGCTGACTATTTCTTCGCTTGAAAATGTCCATCTTGAGAAGCGGGAATCCAGCGCAAATTGCGAAAAAAAATTAGGATATCTGCAAGTCTGAGTTGCGGTGTTCAAGGTTTGTAAGGGAATTTATTCCGAAAATTTTGGAGAAAATTTGAGTGTCTTTAAAAAATACCGTGTTCCGTTTAAATTTTAGTAAAACTCTAATCTTTTGAAAATATTTACAAAATTTCACATAATGAAAGTACGAGTAAAACAAATTCAAATATTTTGTAAATGTTGCTTTAGAGCAATCCTCTCAGATTTCGGTCATCCGATTTTTGTTGTATTTTTTAATCTGGCTGAAACTTTGTTGATGCCTTCGGTATGCCCAAAGAAGCCATTTTGCATTATTAGTTTGTCCATATAATTTTCCATACAAATTTGGCAGTTGAGCAACTCTCTACAAAATCGGCCGATTTCGACCATTTTTATTTTTTGTATTTTTTTTTTATTTGGCTCCAACCTTCCCTATGACCAAATAAGCTATTTTGCGTCATTGGTTCACCCATACAAGTCTCCATACAATTTTGGCTGCTGTCCATACAAAAATGGTATGTAAATATTCAAACAGCTGTAACTTTTGAGTGAATTTTCTGTGAGTGACACCAAGTCTTCGGCAAAGTTGTAGGTATTGTTGAGGACTATTGAGAAAAAATAGGTACACAGAAAAAAAATTGCAGATTTTTTAATCAACTTTTTTTTTTACTAAAATTCAATTTCCCAAAATATTTTTGGAAAAAATCGAAGTTTCATAAATAAAATAAGTTATTTTTTAATCCAAAATTGAATTTGCAATCGAAAAGTACTCTACAGATTTTTTCATAAAGGGCTCCGTTTTCAAGATATAGCCACCGAAAGTTTGATTTTAGCGAAATATTTCCAGTTTTTCAATTTTTAAAAATAGTGATCTTAAGTGACCATTTCTAAAAAAAATTTTTTTGAAAGGTTCAGAAAATTTGCTTTAAATTGTCTAAGAGACATTGAAGATTGGACCTCGGGTTGCTGAGATAGAGCCACTTTAAGAAAAAGAAACGCGAAAATTAAAGTTTTCTAAATCTCACCAAAATAACCCACCATTTTCTAATGACGATATTTCAGCAACTAATGTTCCGTTTATCAATGTTAATACATGAAACATTCGTTTCCGATCTTTTCAAAAAAAATATTTGGATTTTTTTAAATCAAGATTAACATTTTAAAAGCGCCAAACATTGAATATTACGCCCAATTGAAATGCTAGTCTTGATTTAAAAAATTTCCAAAAATATTTTTTTTCAAAAAGATCGGAAAATTTCACGAATTTTTCATGTAATAAAATTGAAAATCGGACCATTATTTGCTGAGATATGGTAATTAAAAAATGGTGAGTTGTTTTGGTGAGATTAAGAAAACTTCAATTTTCGTGTTTCTTTTTCTTAAAGCGGCTCTATCTCAGCAACCCGAGGTCCAATCTTCAATGTCTCTTAGACAATTTTATAGCAAATTTTCTGAACTTTTCAAAAAAATATTTTTAGAAACGGTCACTCATGGTCACTATTTTAAAAAATTGAAAAACTGCAAATATTTCGCTAAAATCAAACTTTCGGTGGCTATATCTTGAAAACGGAGCCCTTTATCAAAAAATCTGTAGAGTACTTTTCGATTGCATATTCAATTTTGCATTAAAAAATAATGTCAAACTTGTTTTTGCATGAAACTTCGATTTTTTCCAAAAATCACTGTTTTTTTAAATCATAACTCGGCGGCAGATTTTTTGACCATGTTTTTCTATGGCTCAAAAGTTGCGGATTTTTGTCACCTAAAACATATCAAAAAATCTCGAAAATAAAAAAAAATACGTATTTTGGGAAATTGAGTTTTAGTGAAAAAAAAAGTTGATTAAAAAATCTCTAATTTTTTTCCGTGTCCAAAAGTCCTCAACCTACAACTTTGCCGAAGACACTAAATTGATCAGAAAATTCACTCAAAAGTTACAGCTGTTTACATACCATTTTGTATGGACAGCAGCCAAAATTGTATGGAGACTTGTATTGATGAACCAATCACACAAAATAGTATATTTGGTCATAGGGAAGGCCCCCACAAAGTTTGAGCCAAATCTAAAAATACAAATAAAATCCATTTCCGGTTTTGGTAGAGAATCGCTCATCACCAAAACTCGATTTGCAAAAAAACACTATTTTTAATTTGTTTTTATTTTTTGATATGTTTTAGGGGACATCAAATACCAACTATTCAGAAATTTCCAGGTTGTTCAATAAATCTTTGACCTAGTTATGAATTTATGAATCGACACTGATTTAAAAAAAAAATCGAAATATATTGGTCGCAAAAATTTTCAACTTCATTTTTCGATGTATAATCAAATTTGCAATCAACAAGTACTGAAATGAAATTTTAATAAAGTGCACCGTTTTCAAGTTATAGCCATTGTGAGAAAACTTTTTTGAAAATATGAGCAGTTTTTTTTTAATTAGCCGATTTCGTAAAGAATTCCTTTTCAGCTCAAATGATAGTTAGATTTGAGTTCTTTTTTAAAGAAATAAGGTAAGGCCGTCCCGGGCAGCCGGTAATAGCAAAATTGATAATATTTCAATAACAAATCCTGTTAAATTAACAAAAAGTGTTATTATTTAATGCTGAAGTTCAACTTCACGAAGAAAAAATAATAACAGTTTCTGATCAAATAACAAAATTTGGTATTGAAGTGATATTATATTGAAAATGTTTAATAACACGCTAATAAGAGGAAATGTAATACATTTCAAAAACTCTCCTAATAACAAAATTTGTTTTTCGTTCGGTATACTGACTTAGAAATAAAATTACCATAAATCGCACAAATGGAAAAGTTTCTAAGTGTCCATAACATAATCTGTTATTATTTTTTCTTTTGTTAAATATGTTTAGATCTTTGGGATAATTTTGACCAATTTCGTCGGGGTCATTATTTTGGCCATGAAATGGGGTCCTTAAGCTAAAATTATTCTAAAAAGTTGAAATTTTAAAAGTTGATTTTTTTAATTATTTGATATACCTCCTAAGGAACTTTGCTAAAATTGGCTAGAACTATGGGATAATTTTGACCAATTTCGTCGGGGTCATTATTTTGGTCATGAATGGGGTCCTTAAGCTAAAATTATTCTAAAAAGTTGAAATTTTGAAAGTTGATTTTTTGAATTATTTGATATACTCCCTAAGGGACTTTTCTAAAATTGGCTAGTACTATGGGATAATTTTGACCAACTTCGTCGGGGTCATTATTTTGGCCATGAAATGGGGTCCTTAAGCTTAAATTATTCTAAAAAGTTGAAATTTTGTAAGTTGATTTTTTTTATTATTTGATATACCCCCTAAGGGATTTTACTAAAATTGGCTAGAACTATGAAATAATTTTGACCAATTTCATCGAGGTCATTTATTTCACCATGAAATGGGGTTTCAAGCTAAAATTAATCCGATAAAATTTACTTTTGAGAGCTAGTTTTTTTTAATTTTGTTATATTCCCTAACGGAATTGATTTATTTATTGAGAATTTTTGAAGTGTGAATAACAAAAACTGTAATTATTTTCACAGAGTCAGGAAGTCTGAACTGACGTTGAAGTTCGAGCTGGAGTGAGACCTCGGAGACTGCATCGGATTCATCTAATTTTCAGCAACTTTAACTTGGAGTCGGAATCTGTGAAGTCGGGTATTTTTGGAGAGCTGAAGTCGTCGTTGACGTCATATCCTGCATCCAGAGTCGGAGTTGTCTTCAAAGTATGGATTCAAAGTCGCTTGGAGGTACCCGACTCTGCAGCCCTGACTAGTACAGAGGAGTTATGGTAACTGCAGGTTTATTTGCAAATTACAAATAAACCAAAACAATAACTTTTTTTGTTATGGAGACATACCAGTTCAATAACATTTTTTGTTATTATGCTGCTCCACCTCTCCGCACAAAATAACAAATCTTGTTATTCCTTCATGATTCCTTCTGTGTTATTGGTGTGTTATTGCAATAACAACATAATAACAGTTTAAGTTATTCTTCGAACAAATCTTTGTTATTGTTTTTTGTTATTTTAACATCTAATCCGATCATCCCAATAACATGTTTCGATCTTCTCACAATATCAAAAAATGACCTTCCCAAGTTATTTCCGTCTGCTCGGGGTTGCAAATATTTTTCAAAGTTTATGTCGCCCCCCTTCAAAGTCGGCCGAGGGACAAAATATTTGCAATGGATGATTGGCATTTTTTTATAAATTTGATTTAATAACATTATATTTTGGACTTACAGCTAAATGAGTGACAAAAAAACGTCATTATTCAGGTATCTAAGTAATTATTGACTTGATTTCCATTGGAATAATATTTTTATTTCGTAAAATTTATAAGTTAGAATTATATTAAATTTAAAAAACCGAACTTTATTTTTAAAAAAGGTCCTAAATAAATGACTTTGCACCTTTTGAAGTATTTGGCTGACCATACAAAAATTTATTAATTTTTGATTTTTTTTGTGCATAACCATTTCTTGTATTGAAAAGCATACTTAAAAAATTCAGATCGCAATTTAAATTTATGTTTAGATCTCACTAGGTTTTTTGGCCAAATTTTCCCTAGTTTCTGTTTAATTGCATTTGAAGAACCTTCTGTTACCAAGCGGTGATTGAAAAGGAAATAGTTGCAAGGAACACCAAATCTCTATGCACACAAGTTGTTAATTTGTTATTTCGGTAAATAAAATGAATTGAAAAAAATTAAATTTATTTTATCAAAATGAAAGGAAACAGATTCTTTGCTCATTTTGAAATATCTTGCATAAGTCAGTCCTCACTTGCAATGGAACCGCGCTCCCCCTCTCTTTCTCAAGCTTTAAAAGTTCAGGCAAAATCCATTTTCTCACGTCCGCCAAAAAGTTAATCTTTCACTTATTCAATAGCGAGCTTAATTGTCTGTTTTGCGCGAATGCTGTTGTTGTTGTTGTTGCTCCAGGCCCTGGGTTGTATGGATTTGTATAGACGACCCAACGACAGGGCCTTCCCTCTCTGTCTCCCCCATCAGCGTGTATAAATTATTCATCCTGATTACTCTTTAACTCAATCGACATTTGACACCGAAAGGCAGCCAGCAGCCCCAGCAGAGTCATGGCAACGGCAAAATAACGAACGATGGGCGCTTCTGCCGGGGCTGCGAAATGAACCTGGGGGACTTGAAGGCTTGAGGAGGGTAGTCGGTCATTGTAGTAACAGTGAAAGCTGTGGTTGTGTAATTTTTGGACTGCTAAATGGCAACGGATTTGCAGCAGTTTGGGGGGAAAATGTCCACAATTGGTTGATTTAGATGAATTTTCGATTGCGATTGCTATCTTACTGGGAACTTTGGAAACCTTAGACCGATATTCACCAAAATTTAAACTTCTGTTTAAATTTTAGAATTTTTTTTATGAAAACTAATAAATGACCAAAAATCAGACTGGGTTTAATGGGCAACATAAAAAAAATCGTTTCCCTTTAAAATTAGACATTGGCAAATCACAAAAAAACATCTTTTCTACCTTAAAATTGCTGTAATTTTTTACCAACACAGAAAACAAAAGATGGTAATATTCATCAGGAAATGGTGATAGATTTTGTGGCAAAAAAATGATTAATTTTACCCCAAAAAATGATGAACTTTCATCAGTTTTTGATGAATATTCGTCAGGTTCACATTTTTACACATTTTTTATGTAATATTACTCAAAAAAAGAGGTGATATTCAACCTACCAAATTTTCAACATTCCAAAATTCAACTTTATTTTCTGTGAAGTTAGATTTTTTGAACACCATTTTCACAACCTCAATGTGACTATTTTCTTCATTGTTGCCAACTTTAGAGACTTAAAAAAAAAACATATTCGTTAAACAATAAATACAGGGAATTTCAGAGTGATGTTACCAATTTTCGTTGACTGTGATTGATGGTTTCACCATAAGTTAAAATGATAAGTCTGAGAAAAATGCCTATTCAAAGTTGTTCCTGGAATTCTTGGAAATTGCTAGCAAAATGATTAAATTACATTCATGAAATACGTTATTCATAGCCTAATTATCAATACTAAAGAATTTTATTATTTATTGCTGCTTCTCTCTTAAATAGTGAAATTGGATATATTCTATTTCTTCATAATTAATCAACATTTTCCCTGGAAAGCAAACGTTATGCAAACATATAAACTGAACGTGGAAAATGGGATTCTCTCTGTTTATGGGTTTCCTCCCATTCGCTATCAATCCACAAGAAGAATTCTTCCCATTAGTTGATCATCATTGAAGCTATGGCAAAATTAATTGATTTTACTTCTATCGAGAGTCATCAGTTGCTGTAAAAAAATGTTAATGTATCAGATCCTTTTTTTTTTTGTTTTTTTTTTTTTTTTTTTTTTTTTTATTTGAAAGGGAGCGGCCGTGGCTGACTGGTTACGGTGTTCGCTTTGTAAGCGAATGGTTTTCGGTTCGATGCCCATCTGCTCCCAGCGAGAAAGTTAAGAACACATCAATTTGAAATAATGAATGTGAACGAAAAATCAAAGTCGCTCGAGGCGGGGTTCGATCCTCCGTCCTTTGGATTGGTAAGCAAAAATGCTAACCACTAGGCCATGACGACTTTGTAAGCTTGTAACTTTAATTATGTCCCGGGCATTCGTGGAAATACAATTTCCCATCCCAGAGGGTCCCGGAGTACCAAACCTTCTTAGCATGGTGTAATGTAATTTGTGTAATTTGCATAAATCAATCATCAATCGAATGCATCATTTTTGAAAAACTCAAATTTTATTTGAAGCCGTCAACGCAGTTAAGGGGTTACATACATGTAAATCGGCAAAAAAGTTGGAGGTTGGTTTGAGCACACACCTCAACTTTTTTTTTTTAATCTGTTTTCAGGGCATTAAAATATCAATTTTTATAATAATTTTTATAAACTTCAAAATTTCGGTGAAGACTTATTAAAACCGATCCCGTGTACATGACGAAGGCCGATTTTCAAAACGTTTATTAAAAAAAAGATAAAATTTATGTGTTTTTCATAGAAAAAATCGACAGTTTTTCATTTTTGTATTTAAAAAAAGCCAATTTCAAGAATCGGGCTTCGTCATGCACACGGGTTATGTCTTGAGAGTCTTCACCCCAAATTCAACCAATTCGGTTCATCCCATCTCGAGGTATTGTGGCACTTTGCGCATGACAAAATTTTGAGCTTAAATTGTCTGTAACTCAGTTTAATCATGATATATCTTAAACTTTCAGGAGTGATTGAAAATCATGATTTTGGTGGATTTAATAAATTTTCCCCTCTTAAAAAGATTTGTGTAGCTATTTATAATGGAATCTCTTGACCGACCTAGACCTTCGTTGAAGGTAACGTCAATATATTTTTTTCTTAAGGGGTTACATACATGTAGAAAATCACAAAATTTCATATTACAGAAAATTTATTAAATCAACTTAAAAGATGATTTTCAATCACTCCTGAAAGTTTCATGAAGATATTTTATGATTAAAGTAAGTTACAGACGATTTAAGCTGAAAATTTTGCCATGCGCAAAGCGAACTGTCAAACTTTGCGAGCGTTTTTCTCTGAACACCGAGTTGATTTACGGGTGCCACGATATCTCGAGATGGGATAGACCAAATTGGCTGAAATTTGGGGTGAAGACTCGCAAGACATATCCCGTGTGCATGACGAAGCCCGATTTTGAAATTTTGCATTTAAAAAAAATACAAAAATCAAAAACATTCGATTTTTTATATGAAAAACATAAAAATATTTTTATCTTTTTTAAAAATAAACTTTTTGAAAATCGGCCTTCGTCATGCACACGGGACCGGTTTAATGAGTCTTCACCAAAATTTTGAGCCGATTTGGTCAAGGCAGTGTTGAGATATCGTGGCACCCGTTTTTTTTAAACTGCTGATTTACATGCATGTAACCCCTTAAACTTGTCAAATTTGAATCGTGTTTTATTCAAGATTTTGCTTTATTTAATTGTGCAAGTCATATGGAAAATCAGCCAAACTACACCCAAAGGAAAAATATATCTCAAAATCTGCAACATTGGATTTGCTGCAGAAAATGTCATATTTTATAACATTTTTTGCAGCAAGCCCGTAGATCATTTTTGCCCGCGTGTAAAAATTTCAGCGATCTGCAGCTCTCACCAACACATATAAAGCTGGCCCGTCCCCGAGCAACACTCCAAAGAGAAGTATATGTTGGTGCTCTTTCACTCACTTTTCATCAAGCGTCCATGGCGCGGTGGTAGCGTGTCGGATCAATAACCAAGAAGTTGGTGGTTCAATCCTCGTTCTGCTAAGTGTTTTTTTTGTGAAATACAACCAAAAATCCGTCGGTAATGTCGATAATTGTCGGTAACGGGCAAAAATGTCATACTCCTATATCGCAAAAAATGCATGAGGACAGATTTCATGCAGATTCTGATATACTTTCATGCCGCCATGCATCACAATCTTGCGACTGCCAGTTGGGTGTAACAATACGTTGAAGCTTTCGGTACGATATGTCCATGTATCCTTCCTCCCCGACAGATTCTGTGAAATGTGTTCCGTTCTTGGAATCCTCTCTGCGGTAAACGCAACGCAGTAGGACTGGCCGCTACAATTTTCGTATGCTACTTTTTCTGGTGAACTGCTCATATTTGAATAAATTTTAAAATCCGACGATTTTTTTTTAAATTGTGTGGAATCAAAAGTGTTGAAGTGTTCAAAGTATAAAATAAAACGTTACTTAATCCACCCTTAGGTGGTTGTTGCCTTCCTCATATTTAGAGGGTAATGCTATCCAAAATAGTTACACAAGGGCGGACCTTTCAGTGTTCTATCAACTTGATTCATTATTCATACCATCAGATTGGGGAGTCAGATCTTCATAATTCAGGGCACTTATGTGCTTGTCAGATCTGCAATCTACTGAACTCTTTGGAAAGGTCTTTTGATCACCTATCCAACGACAGTCTCAAAAATGTTCATAAATAACACTTAAGTGCGCATAACTTTTCATAGGGTTGTCAGATCTTCAATCTTTTGAACTCTTTGGAAAGGTCTTTTGATCACCTATCTATCTACAGGGCGCATGATAGATCCGGACAACGTTTTCATCGAAATATATGAGATCCGGCCTCTAAAAAGTGCATAAATAACACTTAAGTGCGCATAACTTTCGATAGGGTTGTCAGATCTTCAAACTTTTGAACTCGTTGGAAAGGTCTTTCAAATACCTTTCTAAAAATGTATAACATGACCGGGTTTCTTACAAAAACCCCCTTTTAACAAAGTTCCGGACTTTTGTTAGAATCGTTTTTTTAGCATATTTTTTGAAGTAATTTACTAAACTTTATAATTTTCAATAGCGACTTATTGGACCCCAAGACGGATCGAATGCGACCAAAACGGGCAAAATCGGTTCAGCCAGTGCCGAGATAATCCAGTGCAATTTTTTTATCAGCATCCCACCACACACACAGACATTTGCTCAGAATTTGATTCTGAGTCGATAAGTATACATGAAGGTGGGTCAAGGAGGTCAAATTAAGAATTTCGTTTTTCGAGTGATTTTATAGCCTTTCCCGTGCATTGTCCCAAAGTTTGGTTGAATTTGGTTGCCAGAGGTCCGAGTTATAATTATAAATGTTTACGGTAGTGGAGCATGCACGTGTGTCAAACGCGTTCTGACCTGAATTTCCTTGGGCCAGTTGTCGCACTTACAGCCATTTTCAGGGTGTGCCCAGATAGCAAGACAAGATTCAAATTTTTTTTGTATGAAGAATTTGGGGATCCGCGAAGGTCAAGGCATAGTGAGCTGCACAAAATGGCGTTCTTGACTTAGTTTGGCCCAAAATGCACTTGCGGCAAGATAGCACGACAACGACGAAATGCTTACTCATAATTCATGTATCAAAAGGGATTTTGTAAAAATAATTTTCTCCTTATTTACATAATCTCAAAATTTTATTTAACACACATTTTCAGAGTTTCTTTGAAAAAGACCTTTAAACATATGAAACACAATAACTTGCAGGACTTTAAACAAAAAAAAAATACTCAGGAATTTATTATGAATTAGTCAAATTAAACATTGTGAAATCAATTCAATTGTTATCTCGAATATGCATGTTTAAATTATTGAATCTGTTGTATTATAATTCTAGAGTTTTTTTTAAATGTCTTGTCAAAAAAAATACCAAGAACTGAAAAAATATTGAAACTTTATCAATACCACGCTGATTCACGGTATGCAAGAACTCCCATAGTCGACCTAAAATTAATTTTCTAATCGAAAAAGGTTTTTGTTTTTTAACAGAACTATTTTCAAAAAGTGCTCGAAAGTGGCAGCTGCTCCTGAAAATCTCGAATCTCAATTCTTCCGATACCTTGCGAAAGAAAGAAGAGAGACTCGTTCCCTTTCGATATTTTCATCGCTGGATGGTTATGGAGTATTGAGACTTGATGGTGGATCGCTTTCATCATTTTGATTTTTTTCCTACCAGATTCGTTGGTGGTATGGATGTCCCAACGCTTTCGTATCGATGTTCTTTTTGCTTTCTTCCTCAGTTTAGCCTCCAACAGAAGTGTGTGTGTGCGTGTATTAGATTCCATCTAACGATGTCAGTGTCTCGAATTGAGATGCCAAACTCGGCAGGCCGAACAAAAGACTAACCGCGCTGGTTATAATAATAATAATAACAATAAATGTGGGACCAACGAGGAGTGTGGAGGGGTTCTACTCTTTGTGGAACATCTTTTGGGTCGTACGAACAACACCAAGGAGCGTGAATATATGTGAAGTTCGCGAAGTAATGATACTCGACGCTTCCTAAACATTTGCAAATTGGCATTTAGAATGAATGGAAGGAGATCTCCCCACTCCACGCTTCTTTGAGTCCGGAACAAGTCAATTCGTTGCTCGGCCTCGATGAATGACCGGATTGGGGTACTAATTTGGCGATTGTTGATATTCCAACCAGCCAACAAGTCTCTCTTCAAGGAGGGAGGAGAGCTCAAGTGGGTGCCCCAAGTTCGTGGGGTATGGGGTGTCTTGGGAACGAATGAATTAAGAGATTATTTTCCGAAGCTAAAAACGGCGAAATGAGTGTTTTTACAGCTGGAACGAGGAAGAAAAGATGGTGCTGCCGAGGGGTTTAATTTGCGAAATTAATTCAAATCGAAGGGTTCTCTTGAGGCTCCCTCTGAAGTGTGAATGTTAAACGAAGGATTTCGGAACAGGGCAATTATGGTATTACTTTGAGTCTGAATTAGGTGCTCAAATTGCTAATTTGCAATGAAATGGCAAAAATCTTCAAATCTGCAACTTGTTCCTCAGTGTTAAGTTCGATCGAAATTTCAAACCTTCATTATCGACTAATTTTCAAGCTTCTAATAGACCTGCCCATTTCAGCTCAAATTTGAATTTCAAATATTAGCCGTTGCACTCAATCCCGATAAAGCCAAACCTATCCGACTAAGTGACGCAACCAATGTATCATGATTCATTTGCCTGCACCGTTTTAGATTTGCCTTCTGCTCCAAGCTGCTGCTGCCCCTATACAAAAGACCAATTAGTAGATCAATTAAGAACTCAATGCTTGGAAACTGGTATCGGAGCAGCAATTTTCCTATCAATTATCCTCGAATGGAACTCCGAGAAGAAGCGTCGTGCACTCCGATTCCAGTTGCAATCCGCATCCAATATCTTGGCAACCATTTTCTCCACTTTCCTTTTATCGTTATACCGGGAAACCATCGTCATGGAATATCGCAATCGCCGCACTATCCCCGACCCTAATCCTGGGACATGCTTTTTTAGTAGAGTGCACTTTTATCGCTTTGCACCACTGCGCACACCGGTTTGAAAAGCGAACACACTACCGGGCCGGGGTGTCATGTTTGATTTGGACCTCCTCTTGCCTCCTTTTACTTTCTTGTCGTAGATATTTCTAGTTTCGGGTTTCCACACGGAAAGCAAGCGTTAAGTCTATAAACATTTGTTTAAATAATGATAATAATATTGATAGTTACTTTATTTGGCAACGGCATACTATAAGTCAGTCTATTTCAGTCAGTCAATAATTTGAAAATTCAATCCAGACTCGATTATGAAGGCATCCCTCATGTTTGAAAATTATACAAAACCGATAATTGAACATAATGATTCGCTTTTACTTCCATCTTAAGATTTTCTTCTGGGTTTTCAACCGACTGCAAATTTTAACATCTATGTCGTAAAATCCCCATCCCTGATTGGTTAGGAAAATGTAAACATTACCTGATTGGTTGAGATAGCGACATCTACAGATGAGAAATCAAATAAAAAAAACAAATTATTCGCTCTACAGCATTGCCTTGGCGTTCTCGATTGCGAGATTCCTACTCGAAACTAGGTGTCCGAAGGTTTGATTGTTGAGGCAATTGCAAACCTCT
This sequence comes from Culex pipiens pallens, assembly GCF_016801865.2. Taxonomy (NCBI): domain Eukaryota; kingdom Metazoa; phylum Arthropoda; class Insecta; order Diptera; family Culicidae; genus Culex; species Culex pipiens. The sequence goes on from NC_068939.1 coordinate 142,752,048, forward strand.
TTTTACACCTTAGTTTCCATCCACCCCAGGATTCGAACAGGCGACCTTTGGATTGTTAGTCCAACTGCCTACCAGCGACTCCACCAGGACGGACCCAGGAAGACGACTCCTACACCTGGACTGCACAGAAAAAAAAATCATGGTAATATTACATCTGGGAAGGGGTACATCTTTTATGTCAGAAAAAAGGTGTAATTTTACCTCTGGAAATGTGTAATTTTACCACTTTTCTGGTGTAATGTCACTTTTTCTGTCTAAATTGAGGTAAAATTACATCATAAAAGAGGTAATATTCAACCTTCCAAAATTACAGCTTCCAAATTTACATTATTTTTTTCTGTGTGAGCTAACGACCTAACCTTTTTAGGTTAGTCCGGGGCCAACATTTACTTCCCGTCCGACGGAAGGCGTGATCAGACAAATCTCGTCTCAAAATTTGCCACCGCGACCTTCTGGGATCGAACCCAGGCCGACTGGGTGAGAGGCAACCACGCTTACCCCTACACCACGGTCCCGTTGATGAGAATTAACCCTAAATAAGGATCGTGTACAACTGTTGGTTGGCTCTCAACCAATCTAATGGTCTTATTTTAAATGAGTGTAATAACTCATCTTTTGAGTTATCTTTAAGGTTGGCTTGAGATTGAGAAAATTTGTTAATACTTTTTTCAAGAAAGCATGGCGCTACACAGCAAAAAATCCGATGGTAAAATCGCATGCAAAAGCATGCACATCACCTTCGTCAAAATAAACACTTAATATTACACACTGCATGTACAATTTTTGCAACACACAAAAAAAGTTGCAACCGACAGGATTCAAACCCAGCACCAACAGTAAGGACTGGCGCCTAAGCCCACTCGGCCATCAGACCGATAAAAATATGAAAGGATAAAAGCATATATGAGCTTGACATTTCGGTCAAGTAGGTTTCCCATACTGATGGGCTACATGTTTCAGGGTGTAAAATCACATAAAATTGCATAAAATAATGCAATATTTATTTTACACCCAGGCCTTTTACACGCAGCTGGATTACTACTTTTTTAGCTGTGTACAGTCCCACATATTCGGAACGGTCAATGTTCAAAAAATCATAGCAAATCGATAATTGAACTTAATGATTCGTTTTTACCTTCAATTGAAAGCTTTTCTTGTGATCTTTCGAATGCTGTATCGAACATCTGCAAATTTTAACTTTTATATGAAGTTTTTGGGTGCTCTCCCCATTCAAGCCTTCGGACTCCTAGGTTCGAGCAGAAACTTGCAATAGAGACCACAAAAGACCCGGGGGTCGTTAATGTGGATGGTTTGATTTTGATTTGATGAAGTTTTTGAAGAATTACTTACCCTTGAAATCCACAAATTCGGAACACTTTTTTCTTACGAATAATCTAATCTAATCTAATCTAATCAGACCCTAGCGCAGCCAATCTTTCGAAGGGATCCTGGAGAGTGCCTTAGGTTAGATGACGCCTAGCACTCTTCTTGTCATTTATTAACATTTGTAGTGCGTCATTGCATTGAAATGCATTGAAACATCACAAGCGTTAAAGCGGCCAGGCCTACTGCGTAAAGCCGTATCGCAGAGATGACTCGTAATTGGGTTGAGTTTGAGCACTGAGTGTTCGAACAACAACACAATTCTGAATCGACAGGGGAGGAAGAAGCGTGAGGACACACCACCATACGCTCCGAGTTTTTTGGTTGTATTCGTTGGGAGCACCATGCTAAGAAGGTTTGGTACTCCGGGACCCTCTGGGATGGGACATTGTATTTCCACGAATGCCCTGGACACTATTTGCCGTGGTTATAGCGCCACAACTCGCTCTCTGTAACAGTATTCCTAATTCCAGTCCACACTCATCAAGTCGTCATGGCCTAGTGGTTAGCATTTTTGCTTACCAATCCAAATGACGGAGGATCGAACCCCGCCTCGAGCGACTTTGATTTTTCGTTCATATTCACCATTTCAAATTTATGTGTTCTTAACTTTCTCGTTGGGAGCAGATGGGAATCGAACCCAGAACCATTCGCTTACAAAGCGAACACCGTAACCAGTCAGCCACGGCCGCTCCCCAATTTATTATTTTTTTCAGAGTTTGATAATTAAGTAAACTAGTTTTGATTAAATCCCCGATGAATAAAAAAAAGTAAACATTCGAGGAACGGAATTTTTATATTAAAACATGTTTTTCTTGTGAGCCAGCCCATTTCTCATTTATTTATTTGGATTGACTCCAGCATATCAATAAGATAGTTGATTTGAAATTCGTCTAAGACATAGATTTGACATTTATTATGCAATGAAAAACGAAACTATTGGCACTACGCCCCCCGGGGCATGGCCTTCCTCTAACGTGGGATTTCTGCTCCAGCGCCTCTGACGAGACAGGAGAAACCGGGACCGACGTTTTACTTCACCATCCGATAGAAGCTCAGTGGATAAGGCGGGAATCGAACCCGCGTCTTATAGCATCATCGGGATCGGCAGCCGAAGCCGCTACCCCTGCGCCACGAGACCCAATGTTGGCCCCGGACTAACCTAAAAAGGTTAGGTCGTTAGCTCACACAGAAAAAAATAATGTAAATTTGGAAGCTGTAATTTTGGAAGGTTGAATATTACCTCTTTTATGATGTAATTTTACCTCAATTTAGACAGAAAAAGTGACATTACACCAGAAAAGTGGTAAAATTACACATTTCCAGAGGTAAAATTACACCTTTTTTCTGACATAAAAGATGTACCCCTTCCCAGATGTAATATTACCATGATTTTTTTTTCTGTGCAGTCCAGGTGTAGGAGTCGTCTTCCTGGGTCCGTCCTGGTGGAGTCGCTGGTAGGCAGTTGGACTAACAATCCAAAGGTCGCCTGTTCGAATCCTGGGGTGGATGGAAACTAAGGTGTAAAAAGAGGTTTGCAATTGCCTCAACAATCAAACCTTCGGACACCTAGTTTCGAGTAGGAATCTCGCAATCGAGAACGCCAAGGCAATGCTGTAGAGCGAATAATTTGTTTTTTTTTATTTGATTTCAATATTATTTCCAAATAATTGATTAAACAAGATGAGGTGCCAAGGAAATAAAAAAACTTGACGTTACGTTTTACCAAGACAACGTTTTGTGTTACATTAAAGATACTTTTCAGCTTTATTAAATAGCCCACTTTCACGTGTTTCTCTTTTATTAACTTTATTTCTATTAATCGGAAGGTTGAATATGTTGTAATTTTAACTCAATTTAGACTGAAAAAGTGGCATTATACCAGAAAAGTGGTAAAATTACACATTTTCAGAGGTAAAATTACGCATTTTGCTGACATAAAAGTTCTACCCCTTCCCAGATCAAATACTACCATGATTTGTTTTATTGTGTACTGATCCTAATTTAACTTCAAAAGTAAATTTATGAAAATAATATATCTAAATATTATAAGGATTTGCCTATTCCATTAAAAAAACTTCAAAGCTCTGCTTAAAAAAATACCGCTCATTTTGCTTAGTGAGCAAAAATGAGCGCGAGCGCGAGCAATGAGCATTTTCGCTCATAAAATAAATGAGCAAACGTGAGCTAGCTCGCGTAGCGCTCTTCCTCACGAATGAGCGCTAAAAATCGCAACACTGATAACGTCATGATTCGAATTCCCGGACGCTTCGAAACCCGGACACTTCGTCTTGTTTTATCAATTATTTGGATACAAGTCCGCATTATGAATGTCAAAACTGTGTTATTTGATGAATTCCAACATCAACTTTCATTTAAAGTTTGTTTGAACGCTGTAGTTAATGCCAAAACAATTATATACAATAAAATTATAAGTTTACCAAAAATGTGAAACATTTCACTTGAAATATTTCATAGGCGTTCGAAGCACCGCGAAGGCAAAGCAGAAATTTATGGTTTCGATTTCCTTAAATTCTAGCAAATTTTTATATAAACTATCGATTGTTTTAATGTTAACAGCTTATTTGAGATCTAAAGAATACCGTTCACTAAGATTTCAGTCCAAATTTGTGCGATTCATAATTGAAAACGAGTGTCCGGAATTCGAAGCAAAAGAGTCCGGAATTCGAATCAGCTTTTATCAGTGTTCGGGATTCGAAGCACAACAAGTCATTTTAATTTTAAAATTGTGATGAAAAATTGTTAGAAAAGACATGTTTTGCTTGCATTCTCATGAAACTGACTGTTTATACTACGTCCTTATGATATTTCTACATTTCCAACTTATTACATGATTTTTTGACAGCTATAACAAAAATGATACGCTACTAAGTGTCCGGATTTCGAATCATGACGTTATTAGACCATTTTTGAGCATCCTGTATCTTTTTCAAGGTATGATCACACATTCTTCTCGAAAGTTTTAGCAAATTTTCTCAATTTGAACGCTAATGTATCAGTTTTTCAGTTGGCAGAAAATGAAAATAACAAAAATAAAAAATCACATAGCAAAAAGTTGGGTTTCCCATACAAAAATTAAATGCTATGGAAAGCCGGGTCTACTCCGGTCGCTCTCAAATTTTAGCAACTCCCCTAAAAAAACAGTACGATTCGAAAAAGAATTGTCCGACTGGGCCCAACATTGCACTGGAATTTTCTTGGCCGCAAGACTTAAAGCCATGCAAATGAAAGTTGATTTGTTAGGCTTTTGGGGAAAAATTGTTTGAAGTTTTTCAACTGCAATAACTTTATATTTTAACCTATACTTTTTTGGGTACTGAAATGTCGCGTCCAAGAGAGGTTGAAAAGGCGCGGAGTAATGATTTTTTTTTATTTCGGGTTTGCAGAAATCGTAAAAAATACAATCAAATGCCAAACAAAATAAAATATTGGTGAAAATATTTCTGCAATGGAACCTTCAATCCAATTTTGCTATATGAGATAAAAAAACCATATTACAAAGTTTTCCTGCAGAATTAACGAAAAAATCAAAACAAAAACAGTTTTAGCCAAACACTTTTTCAAAGGTTTATTTAACAGTTTATTTAAAATAAATTGAAAACACTCAACCCGCGGTGGTTGGTCACTTTTTTGATTGACTCTTTTTTAGTTTGAACCCCGTTGGTTGGTCAAAGTCAAACTAAAAGGTGACGAACTGTCACTTTTTACTCGGCGCCCACGCACACTATGAAAACAAACGTTTGGTAGTCTGTGTGAACTCCGTGTAAAAAGGATGTAAAACTGCGGGTGTTCGTTTGATAACACTCTATCTTATTTTTTCGGTGCTGCGTGATGAAAGCAATCATTTGAATGCAATCAAACGAACGAGCTCTGCGCGAAGGAGACAAAGAGAGAGTTGGTGAGAGTTAAATGTCTGTGGGAGAGTGACTTTGCGTTGCGCTCATTTTTTCGTGTGTTAACGGACGAAAGCAGAATGTCAAAGTTAGGTTTACGAATTGAAAGAATGTTCTCAAATCGTGGACCTGAAAAAAAAAAAAAACAAAACAAAAGCAGTCTGTAACACGTCACAAATTTTCTTGTGATTTTATAGCTTTTTCTCTATATGGTAGGAAAAACAAAACATTTAAAATATTTTTAAATTAAATTTGTCAAATCTAGAGTTTTTTTGTTGAAAAGGTCCTACAAGCTATTGTTTTATGTATGTTTATAGGACCTTATCAAAAAAGTTTTGAATATTGTTTGTCCTTGCTATTATGACAACACATGACGTTCTCTAAAATATATCAAAAACAGTTTTTTGTGTTTTTGCGCTCATATTTCTTTGTTTTCAACAGTTAAATAAAAAAAATATGTTTTTTTTTGTGGTGTATAGATATTGTCAAATCTGGAAAAATTATTATTGAGCAATTCCAGCCAAAACAGTAATTTTTTAGGTACTTTTTTCTCGACATGTTATTCTAGGCATATATAAGCCATTTTTGTGTATATGGAGCCAGTTACACTCGATAATAACATTTGAGAAGGGTGTAAGTTTATTAAATATTTTTGTATTTCGTAATTTAAATATTGCTATATCTCGAAGCCGTTGCATCGTATCAAAAAGTGGTCAAAGACAAACTTGTAGGAAATTTGACGGGCTTTCCGAAAAAAATACACTGAAAGAAAAAAACACTCCACTTTTATGAGATTTTTTGATTTTAAAGTTTAAAAGTCAAATTTGAAGGTGAGCCCACGATTTTTTTTCGTTCAAATTTTTTGTGAAAATAGCCTAAGATGTTACAAAAAGACTCACGAAAAATGCAGGATGGAGCAACTCACCTAAAAAAATACAAAAATCATTTACTGAAACTGTTTTTTTGAAAAGTGCTCTAAAGGTCTAAAATTTCCTAATCTGAGTACGGGAATCGATTCTCCAGACAATTTTACATAAAAGTCTCCATATTGACCATTGTCTTAAGTCCAATCCTTGTGAAGTTACAGCGGTTTTAAAAATAAAAATGTTGAAAAAATAGGTTTTTTGATGGTTTTTGGCAATTTCTATATGACAGACTTGATTTTTCAGTCTCGAAAATATTTTTACCGGAAAGCTCGTCCAATTTCCCATAAGTTTGTCTTTGACCACATTTCACCTCATACGGAAAATTGTGCCTGGAAACCTTCACGGTATTCCCAAAAAAGTTTTGTTGTTAGGTGTTTTTGGTGTACGAATTTAGAAACTGTGAAAAATTATATCTAGATTACTTTTTCAAAACAACCAATGCGCCATGGGTTTCCTATGTACATACGAACTTTTGAAAAAGTAAGCGAGATATATTTTTTCCTACTGCCTGTTATTCAACCAAATCATGCGTCATCACGCAAATATACCAACAAATTTTTAAATTAACCTTCACTAAATCCCTCCGTGTACCGCACCACATTGCATCGATCACGAATTTTAACGACTTTCCCCCCTTTTTCTCCAATCTTTTCCAGATAATTCGCAATCACCGGTACAGCAGCAGCAGTAGTGCGCACCACCAGCTGCACTATTCGACGACTAAACTCGCCAATTGGATTAGCTGCACCAGAACCAACAGTGAATGATATGCTGGACAGAAGCAGCAGCAGCATTTGCTCGATTGAACGGGAATTACCAAATTCGAGTGAACCGAGCGACGACGACGCCACAATGGAAACTAGCAGCAATAGTAGCAACAATCGTAGTTTTAGTAGATGGATTAGCAGAAGGAGGAAGCGGTTTCGGGTCTCGGGGTGGAGTTGGGTGGCGTTGCTGGTGCTGCTGGTGAGCACGCTGCCGGCGCTCAACGTTGCCCTGGCGCCCAAGTACGAGACGGCGTACGCTTGCGAGGGGAAGACGCTGATGATTGAGTGCGAGGGCGGGGATTTGATCAACTTGATACGGGCGAATTATGGGCGGTTCTCGATCACGATCTGCAACGACCACGGGAACGTGGACTGGAGCGTGAACTGCATGTCGCCGAAGAGTTTGCGGGTGCTGCACTCGAAGTGCGCCCAGAAGCAGAACTGCTCGGTGCTGGCGTCGACGAACATGTTCGGGGATCCGTGTCCGGGGACGCACAAGTATCTGGAGGCGCACTATCAGTGCGTATCGGCGGCGTCGTCCTCGACGACGACGAACCGGCCGAGTCCGCCGTGGCTGAAGACGTCGCAGCCGATCGTGTGGAGCACGAGCACGGTGCGGAATCCGGTGTTGAGCAAGCTGAACTTTTCGGATCCGTTGGCTGGGTTCGGGGTGTCGTCTGCGACGACGATGGCTGCTGTGACAGAGGGGACGGCTACGGCGGTGAGGGTTAAACCGACGGCGCCGTACAAGCAGCAAACGTTGACGGCGGATGGCGCGGGTCAGCAGACGTTTCGGAACAAGGGTTTCGATAACAAGAGCGTGAACGATGATCTGGCGATCATCAAAACGATCAGCGATGCGGCGAACGGGAAGAAGGTGAGCGGAGTGCACCCGGAGGATGACGAGGATTTCGGCGAGGACGAGGACTTTTTCCCAACGCAAACGGCAGTATTATCGGGCGTGAACCGCGACGGGGGAAGCATTAGCAGTAAGAAGAGTGACAATGACGTCGGTGGGAGTAATAGTATTAGTGGTAATAGTATCGATAGTGGTAGCAATAGTGGTAATAGCGTAAGCAATGTGTTGGATGTGAGTCATGCGTGCGGTGCGACGACGGCGCGCAACTTGTTTTGGAATGTGACGCGCGTGGGGGAAGCGAACGTGCAGCCGTGCCCGGGCGGTGCGACGGGGATCGCCAAGTGGCGGTGCGTAGCGATAGCTTCGTTGACGGCGGAGCAGCGGGCGCACCTGCTGCACGAGCAGCAGCAACAATCATTACTAGAGGATAGCAACAAAAGTGATATTAGTTTTAGTAGTAATCTTAGCGGTAAGCAGGCTGGTGGAACATGGTACTCGTACCAGCCCGATCTGACCCAGTGCAGGAGTCTGTGGCTGAACAATCTGGAGGTGCGCGTCAACCAGCAGGAGTCGTCGCTGTTGTCGATCGCGAACGATTTGTCGCAGGTGACGAGCAGCAAGGCGTTGTACGGCGGAGACATGCTGGTCGCGACCAAGATCATCCAGACGGTGTCGCAGCGGATGCACTTTGACATTGAGACGCTGCCCGATCAGCGCCAGCGGGAAGCGCTCGTGTACGAGCTGTTGAACAGCGTCGTCAAGACGGGCAGCAACCTGCTCGATCAGTCGCAGCACGCGAGCTGGCTCGATTTGAGCGTGGAGGACCAGATGAGGGTGGCGACTTCGCTGCTCACGGGCTTGGAGGACAATGCATTTTTGCTCGCGGACACGATATTGCGCGAGCGCCACGTTGTCCAGAAGGTGAAGAACATTCTGCTTTCGATTCGCGTCCTCGAGACGCGCAACTTTGTCAAGAACGAAGTCTTTCCCGACTCGAGCCAGGAGCGGTGGCAGGTCAGTCAGGACCAGATCGAGCTTCCGAAAGCCGCGCTGATTGAGAACAGCGAGGGTGGTTTGGTGAGGATCGTGTTTGTGGCGTTTGACCGGCTCGAGCAGATCTTGCGACCTCAGTCGGGGAACATCCATCACCCGCGCGATCTCGCCAACAACAAGCTGGATGACGAGGGTAAGGTCGACTCGGTGCCGCGCCAGCGACTGCTCAACAGCAAGGTCATCTCGGCCAGCCTGGGCAAGGGACGCCACATCCAGCTCTCCCAGCCGATCCGGATGATCTTGCGTCATCTGCGCACCAAGAACGTCTCCAACCCGACGTGCGTGTTCTGGAACTACATCGACCACGCGTGGTCCGAGGACGGTTGCCACGTCGAGTACTCGAACGCAACGCACACCGTCTGCACCTGCAACCACCTCACCAACTTTGCCCTGCTTGTGGACTCCATCGACGAGACGCAGCTCTCGCTGCTCTCCATCATCGACGACGACATCAAAATCCTGATTTACATCAGCATCGCCATCTGCATCGTAATCGTCGTAATCGCTCTGTTTGCACTCAAACTCTTCAACGGAGTCTTCTCCAAAGTCCGCGGAGGAGGCGGCGCAGCCGCCCGCAACCACCAAACCGCCAACAACAACGCGGCCGCAGATCTACACCTGCCGAACCACCTGCAGCATCACGGGCTCGTGCCCCAGCACCACCCCGATCTGGACATTCACGGCCATCACCACGTGGCCGCCCAGTACATGCCCGCCGAAGGTGGCCACCTCATGGGACGCGGTGGCATCCACAACCACCACAACAACAACAACCTGGTCACGACCACGTTCAACAACCTAGCCGGAGGCGGCGGTGGCATCCCCGGCGGAGGCCCCCTCGGCGGCTACGAAACCGCCACCCACCACCGGCTGGCCGCCCAGGAGCAGCGCATCAACAACAATGTAAATGTCACCAACGCCCTCACCTCCTACCGTGCTAATAATAATCAAATCAATCTATTACGTGCAGCAAATCAGCAGCCGCAGCAAGCAACTGTTACTACCTTACAAACCACATCATCAACATCTATAATGGGTGCGGTCGCGGCAGGTAGTGCGTCCAACAGCAGCAGCAGCGGTAGCAGCGGTGGCGCCGAAATGGCCGTCTACAACCTGACCTGTGCCGAGACGGGCACGGGGACGACCACGGCGGCCACGTCCACGTCGTCCGCGAGCAGTATACCGCTGCTGCACCACCACCATCACACGCACCTGCACCACCATCTGCACCAGCATCATCACGGCGGAGGAGGAGGTGGAGACGGGCTGGTTGTCGGATTGGCGGCCGGCGGACGGGGCAGCATCGGTGGCGGGTCGATCGGAAGCAGCGGTAAGCGGAAGCTGTAGGGGCATTTCTCTCCAACTCTTTCGTTTCGTTTTTCGTTCCGTTTCGTTTGTTTCGTTTCGTTTGCCTTTTGTTCGTTACGAAGAGGGCCTTGCGTGTGTACAGAATATCCCCTCAGAAGTGGAAGTGTATGTTTTCAAAAGCTCAAAAAACAGAATGAGAAATCGAGAGAGTGAGTGTGAAAATAGGATACAATTTCAAGTGGTGGCGGCGTCCGCAATTTCCGTCTTGCACGAAGGGCTGCTAAATCACGCGCGCGCCGCGCTGGTGAATTGTTGAAATATCTTGCAATTGGGGCTTTTCCCCCCCATATCCCTATTATGTGTGTGTGGTGTGTGTGTGAGCGCTTGGCGGGATACGGATTCTGGCGTGAGTTATGTGGTCCGGTCCACCCCGGTACGAAGCATGGTGGCGAATGCATTTGTTAGGCGTAAAAAGAGAGTCCGCTAAAAGTGTGATGGAAGAAATGTGTTTAGGAGTCGAGAAATTTTATATTTTACCAACTAAACAAAACAACTGTAGCGACGTAAGCTTGTGCATAGGAATTTATTATTTTAATTGAAAAAAATATGAAATTTTGTGGTAGACACAGAAACTACTAATACGAGATCACATGTTCTAGGTAGTTGAAATTGAAGATCTAGTAACTGCGCGCTATCCTTACATCTCCAGAAGAATGATAATTTTATTTTATTTTGTGTTTAAGGCTGTAAAAATTTGATTTTTGTATAATAAAATTATTTTAAAAGCTAAATTTGAATTGATGGTTTTATGCGTTTTCTTTCTTTTATTCGAATTGTCCATTGGAGCACTCACATTATTATTTTATCACAGCGCAAACAATTGTCCCATCCGAAATATCATGCAACTGCAATTATCACAATCCTACTTTCATCTCAGGAAAAAAAACTCACCTCAGATTGTGGCCGACTCTCGTTTCAAAAACTGTTTTTTCGCCAAATTCTCATGTTTAGTGATTCTCCATGAAATCGGTTGTTTTTTCTTTTGTTTTAATTTTTGTGTTTTTTAATCCGTCTGAAACTCTTTTGGTGCCTTCGGTAAAAGGCTTTCTACTCAGAAATTTACTAACACATTCAAAGTATGTTTACATGGTAGCTGAACGTAGATTTCCTATCTCTTTCTAGCAAAAGTTTTTTGTCAAGCGACTTCTAGCTGTCTTTTTTTACTGACCGCTCGATCATTGTTTGCATCAGGACACTGTGACGAGAAGTTCGTCATTTTTGGGTTAATTTTTTTTCACTGGGCCTAGAAAGTTCTGTGCCGAAAGAAGTCATTTTGCATCATTTGTTTGTCCATATAATTTTACATACAAATTTGGCAGCTGTACATACAAAAATGATGTATGTAATTTCAAAAATCTGTATCTTTTGAAGGATTTTTTTTGATCAATTTGGTGTCTTCGGCAAAGTTGTAGGTACGGATAAGGACAACACTTAAAAAAATTACAAAATCTGAAAATCTTTGACCGAGTTATAAATTTTTGAATCAATACTACATTTTTCAAATCATCGAAATGTCGATTGCAAAAAGTTTTCAACTTCATTTTTCTATGTAAAATCTAATTTTCAATCAAAAAGTACTATGGTGAAATTTTCATTAAATGCACTGTTTTCAAGTTATAGTAATTTTTTGGTACCTTTTTTGAAAATAGTCTCAGTTATTTTTTTCAATTAGTGCCCTGCCGTTCTACGCATGATTGTCCCATGTTCAAAAAAGTGCAACTGAGAAAAACGCGATTGAAATTTTTCGATCGATTTCTGTATTTCTACGCATAATTGTCTCGTGGGTTCCTATTCGCCCTATCTGTCCCTAATCGCCCCAGTTAGCAGTTTATCACCCTTATTTGTGATTATCTTGCTATACAGCTGGTAAACAAGACATAATGCTTAGTAAAACTGATGATTCCGTGTAAGAAAATACTTGGTGGGACAATTATGCGTAGAAGTTCAACGATGGGACAAACAGACTTGGTGTTGTTTTTAATGAGTTTCCCAACAAAGTACCAGATTTTATGTGTTTTTCTTAAAGTACGCATCCGACTAAACTTAAAAATGGCATAAAGTCAAAATCGTCAAAAACTGACATGGGACAGTTATGCGTAGAACGGCAGTGCCCACTTTTGAAAAAAAAAACAATTTTGAAAATCTGAGATTTTTTTTATATTTTGCTTTTATGAACTTTGTTGATACGACTCTTAGTTGCTGAGATATTGCCATGCAAAGTTTTAAAAATAGGAAAAGCAACAAAATATCCGATTTTCAATGTTAAAATATGAAACATTCGAAAATAATATTTTCAAAAATTTTAAACCAAGACTTACATTTCAAAAGGGACAAACATTCAATATTACGCTCTTTTGAAATGTTTAACTTGATTTAAAAATAAAACAGTGTTATCTAATAAGTCCTCATTGTCAACTCGTTTTGACTCGGAAACTGTTGAAAAAAAAGATCTTTTGTGAAATTTCCTAATCTCTATCTCTAGCTTTTATATTTCAACATCAAAATAACTTCAGACAATATCTTAAAAAAAAAAAAAAAAAAAAAAACGAATAAATATGAATCTTCGATTCATATTTATTGAAATTCAAGTTCGTTTCCAAGGATACTAGATGACACCAGAAAAAAAGCAGCATCTCAATTTTTTTAAGTTTCATTTTTGAAAGGGTTAAAATGGATGAAAATAAACATTTTTATGCATGTTTTTATTGTGAAATTGTCTCAGAAACACGAATATGATAAAATTATCATAAGAAAATGAGATCTAAGGGGTCCCCCGAGCAAAAAATTACAACCAAAAATTTCACTAAAAGTAAAAGTGTCTATTTAATATGTTAAACTGCCTTACCCAAAGCGTTCTCAGTCTCAAATGGTAGTCCCAGATGTCCCCTACAAGCTGCAGGTCGAACCAAGTTGATATCTGGATGGAACACTTTTTTATTTGAGTTTGAAAATTGTGCTATTTTTTCACTAAAATGCCAATAACTTCCTTTAGATTCAACCAATTGGGATGTTCTATCCTGCATTTTGTTGCATTTTTAAGCCCATTCAGATGCATTTTTAATTTTGAAATTAAATTGAATTTTGCCCAAGTTACAGCCTTTTTACCATTTTTGACGTTTTTGAACCTTCAAACTTTTTGTCCCGATTTGCCCCACTTCCCGTTGGCCTAGAGTGCTCATATTTTGGCCAGATGCTAGTTTTATATGTACAAACAACCCCTGAAAATTTCAGGCAGATTGGTGAGGTCGATGCGAGATGGGTATGCTTTGCTCGTGGACACGCTCTTAAAAAAATGATTTTGACACTTCGAACGTAATCGCAGCATGCCAAAATTAGATGCCGCCAAACAAAAGAATGTTGGAGAGTGAGAGAGCGGGCACCAGGGTTGCTAGGTGAAATGCGTACATTTTGCATGAAAACATAAAGAAAATAGGACAGAATGGGAACACTGATGGCAACAAAATTGCAGCCGTGTGAGAGGAGATTTGCGACCTGCCAAAATTAGGACCAGCGGGCGGTGGAAGATAGAACTGATGGCACGGAATTAGAGGCAAAATAAAATATTTTGAAGTGATTTTTAAACAACTTAAACACAACTATATTATAAAAATGAAAATGCAGATTAATTCTAAAAGAGTTGCCGTTTACACCGATGATTTTCTTCTCCGGCTAAAACGTAGAATTATGCTCTTTCTGTTATCAAATATGTTTGATCCCTGACAAACCTGCCAAACAAAATGCTATCAGATTGTTTGTTAACTAAAGAAACATTTTGATTTACCAATCCACTTTTTGAATATCGTTTAGTTCGCCACCATGCACCGCCCATCCGACCTTGTGTGAGTATAATTCGAAATTGACAAAATGATGAATGTTACTGGGTTACACAGCTCTCAGCACAGGACCTCTTGCTGGTCCTTAACACTCAAACGCTCGGGTAGTCATTTGACCCCTATTTTTTTTCTTAAAAATCTCATAAGTTTTGATAGAATTGACCAATTTGAATGCTTCCGGGTGCAAAAGATCCAGATTTGTCTATATTTTCAACTGTCAGACGGAGGACAAATGTGGTCCATTTTTACCGGAGATATTCCGGATTCTGTTGGGGTACCTCGGCCCTCCTAAATGGATATTTGGCCAATATAATAAAAACTTTTCAACAGAAAAATTTCGGAAATGATGCAAAACTTCAAGGAATCATCCTAAAACATCATCCTGCATAGATACATGACATGCTGAAGACCTTCGGGCACCGGAACAGGTTCTATCCGGAAACGGTTCACTGAGCTGATGTCAATTGTTGCCCAACTGGAACCGGCTCCGCTGCCCCGTAGGGCTTAACCATGTCAATTATTTTTGCAGGATGATGTATTAGGATGACGCCTTATAGTTTTGCATCATTTCCGAAATTTTTCTGTTGAAAAGTTTTTATTATATTGGCCAAATACCCATATAGGAGGGCCGAGGTACCCCAACAGAATCCGGAATATCTCCGGTAAAAATGGACCACATTTGTCCCCCATCTGGCAGTTCAAAATATAGACAAATCTGGATCTTTTGCAACCGAAAGCATCCAAATTGGTCAATTCTATCAAAAGTTATGGGATTTCTAAGAAAAAAATAGGGGTCAAATGACTACCCGAGCGTTTGAGTGTTAATTCACGGCTCCGCTGCTGGGGATCCTCTCTCTATACCTACATCAACACTGACTGACGTCAAGATTTATGTGTTACTTCTACTCTTCAAGTGGTGTAGGCCGGCCTCCAGCTCCGGAGGGGGATATTCCACACGAATCACGCGTATTGGAATTTCAGATTCAATATCGAAAATTGGTTCCCATGCTGTGTGGGTGGAGGAGGCTTCTCCTTCATCGCTTCAAGACAGCCCCCCTCCATTTGGCAATCAATTACATGAGTCAGTGATTTCTGGTGCGTGGGGTGGTGTTGGTTTCTTCAAGCTGTCGACAGGACGTCCTTTTGAGGAGGATTCAGTTTAACAGCAATTCGGCAGGCTTGAAGCTTTCAATCAACCTTTCAACAAAAGATGGAGGGCCTAACTGCTTTGTCATGTGAGGTCCTCGAAGGCAGGCAGGCAGGATGTCCGTGCCATCTGGCCATTTTTCCGGAGGAGCTTTCGATGGCGCGCAACGCAACGCACGTTGTTCAGTGTACTTGTGTGTAATAGAATTAGCAGATCCGAGGGGGATTGTTTCCGGCGAGTTGCGAGCTCTGTGCGCCACGCCACGCAACAAAGAAAATGATGAAAAATTACTTTTTCACAAATTGTTAGAGGGGGAAAATGTTCTGCTCCAATGATGATGTGAGTGTACTGGACCAGACGGTTTGTGCTCACACACGCGTGTATGCGCCAGGATTTTTCCGCTCCACCAGCGGACGACCCGTAGGGCTCTGGGAAAGCCGGCTTGGAAAAAAAGTGCCAAGAGCACAGTGGAGAAATTTGCTCAGAGTTTCATTTTATTGCTTCTGTATCTTCGGATGAGATTTTATGAAAAAACGTTGAATTTTGGAAGGTTGAAAATTTGGTAGGCTGAATATGACCTCTTTTTTGAGTGATGTTACTTAAAAAATGTGTACAAATGAACCTGATGAATATTTATCAAAAACTGATGAATATTCACCGATTCCTGATGTAATATTATACTTTTTTTTCGACACAAAATCTGTCACCATTTACTGATGAATATCACCATATTTTTTTTCTGTGTTTTTTCTCCTTTAAAATCTGAATATCTGCCAAGAAATTGCGAAAAAAAACTTGTGGAGTTGGCATTTTCCATCAAATGAGGCACTTACATACATTTTGAAAGTAAAGACATTTTGGACCACAGAACCGAAAGAGACGTTGAATTGTAGGAAACAAATCTAAACGATTCTTTGATATCAAGAAACTTAAGACCGTCTTTCCGGTCTTTCCTATGATAAAAATAAAAATTTGCACCAATAGTTTTTCTAATAAGTTTCCGCAAAATTTTGCCGGCTAATACGAAAAGTTGAATTAAAAAAAAACTAATTTTTATTTCCTTTTTTATATTTTTTAAAAGGCTCTTTTTAACGTGAGTTTAGGGTGCCGTCATCAGGGGTAACATTGGATATGGGAGTGAGATTGAGTCATACAAATTCTAGCATTTTTGTATGACCCATTCTCACCCTCAGACCCAGTGCCAGCCCTAATGACGATGGTTTAAAATGTGGTGTAAAGTTATGACTTTTTTTTTTTGGAAATACACATAGTCATACTTAATTTTTCAAATTCATTTTTAGATGCAACACTAAATAAGCAATCAAAAATTGCTTTACTTTTTTGCCTTTTTTGCCTCACCTCAATGAGGAAAGGCTATAAAGTCACTCGAAAAATGAGCTTCTTTATTCGACCTTGTAGACCCACCTTCACGTATACCTATCGACTCAGAATCAAATTCTAAACAAATGCCTGTGCGTGTGTATGTCTGTAAGTGCGTGCACCGAAAAATATGCACACGATTATCTCCGGACTAGCTGATCCGATTTGGACCGGACCCACAAGACCCTAGTTAATGTTATACAGTTTAGTCAAGTACTTCAAAAGTTAGGCTAAAAAAAATAATTTTAGCTAAACTTCGGAAGATTGCAAAAAGGTTGGTTTTTATCCGAATTCATGTCATGCTATATATTGTTAGAAAGGTATTTGAAAGACCTTTCCAACGCGTTCAAAAGATTGAAGATCTGACAACCCCATCAAAAGTTATGAGCACCCAAGCGTCATTTGTACACTTTTTTGAGACGTGATCTCAAATATTTTGATGAAAAAGTTGTCCGGATCTATCATGTGACCCATCGTTGGATAGGTAATCAAAAAACCTTTCCAACGAGCTCAAAAGTTTGAAGATCTGACAATTTTTTAGACCGGATCTCAGACATTTTGATAAAAATAAGTGTTATTTCTAATTTTTTTCGAGACTGTGTAGTGTATTCACTTTATGAATGTGAAGAAGGCACCAACCACCTAAAGGTGAATAAAGTAACTTTTTTTTTTTGATAATGTACGCCGTTTTTAAGGTATAGTCACTTTTTTAAGTGAAATTTTCAAGAATAGATAACTATCGATCTATAATTTTTGTACAAATTAAAAATATTTCGAAAAGCCGAGTATTAGTAAACTTTCTACTCTTTTGATTAAAAATAATTCAATTTTTTTTATATAAACAACTTTTTTTGGAAATCTTAACCCCTCCCCCCCCCTTCTCGTAGACAATTGTAGCAGCCCGCAAAAAAAGAAGAAAAAAGACATTTTCTGAGCCTTTCAAACATTTTTCAATGATGTTCCTTCATAAAAAATATT
The DNA here is from genome assembly GCF_016801865.2 of Culex pipiens pallens. Taxonomy (NCBI): domain Eukaryota; kingdom Metazoa; phylum Arthropoda; class Insecta; order Diptera; family Culicidae; genus Culex; species Culex pipiens. Next base: position 142,769,656 of record NC_068939.1, read on the forward strand.
TTATGATTTTTTTTGCCACAAATGAAGATGTTGCTTGAATTTCAACCAAAAATGCATAAAACCTCATTTTTATTAAAATAAAAAATATGATTTTGCCCCTATAAGTGAATTTAAACACCCTTAAACTTTTTGTTGATCTCTAAAACATCTTCATAACGGAATCGACGTAACACCTTATAATGTGGCCCTCTTAAACCTTGCGGTTTCGTCAACGGATCCACAGGTGTGTATCGTTCTTTTTTGCGACAAGACTCCGCCTCCCGGGTCTCCTAAGTGTGAAGGTATGGCACGGGGAGAGGGCACCGATTACCTATATTTTACACTTAGAATTTTTTGCGTCCGCCTCGGGATTCGAACCAGCGACCTCTGGATTGTGAGTCCAGCGCGCGGTCCGATTGATCCACACAGGCAGACATCTTCATAGAATTTAAATTTTTAGTTAAAAAACGAAATAAAAAATTGGGACTTTTTACCTTTGAGCAATTCTCTACCAAAACCGGAAATGAATTTTATTTGTATTTTTTGATTTGGCTCAAACTTTGTGGGGGCCTTCCCTATGACCAAATAAACTGTTTTGTGTGATTGTGTTCATCCATACAAGTCTCCATACAATTTTGGCTGCTGTCCATACAAAAATGGTATGTAAATATTCAAACAGCTGTAACTTTTGAGTGAATTTTCTGATCAATTTGGTGTCTTCGGCAAAGGTGTAGGTATTGTTGAGGACTTTTGAGAAAAAAATAGGTACACGAAAAAAAAATGCAGATTTTTCAATCAACTTTTTTTCACTAAAACTCAATTTCCCAAAATATGTATTTTTTTGATTTTCGAGATTTTTTGATATGTTTTAGGGGACAAACATCCGCAACTTTTGAGCCATGGAGAAACATGGTCAAAAAATCAAGTTTGACATTATTTTTTAATGCAAAATTGAATTTGCAATCGAACAGTACTCTAAAGGGCTCCGTTTTCAAGAAATAGCCACCGACAGTTTGATTTAAGCGAAATATTTGCAGTTTTTCAATTTTTAAAAAAAGTGACCATGAGTGACCATTTCTAAATTATTTTTTTTGAGAAGTTCAGAAAATTTGCTATAAAATTGTTTAAGAGACATTGAAGATTGGACCTCGTGTTGCTGAAATACAGCGGCTTAAAGAAAAAGAAACACGAAAATTGAAGTTTTTTAAGTCTCACCAAAACAACCCACCATTTTCTAATGACCATATCTCAGCAAATAATGGTCCGATTTTGTTAATACATGAAAAATTCTTGAAATTTTTCGATCTTTTCGAAAAAAATATGTTGAAAATTTTTAAATCAAGACTAACATTTTAAAAGGGCTAAACATAGAATATTACGCCCATTTAAAATCTTGATTCTTGATTGAGATTCGAAAAGATCGGAAAATTTCACAAATTTTTCATGTATTAAAATTGAAAATCGGACCATTTTTTGCTGAGATATGGTCATTAGAAAATGGTGGGTTGTTTTGGTGAGATTTAGAAAAATTCAATTTTCGTGTTTCTTTTTCTTAAAGCGGCTCTATCTCAGCAACCCGAGGTATAATCTTCAATGTCTCTTTGACAATTTTATAGCAAATTTTCCGAACTTCTCAAAAAAATTTTTTTTTGAAATGGTCACTTATGGTCACTATTTTTAAAAATTGAAAAATGCAAATATTTCGCTAAAATCAAACTTTCGGTGGCTATATCTTGAAAACGGAGCCCTTTATCAAAAAATCTGTAAAGTAGTTTTCGATTGCAACTTCAATTATGCATGAAACTTCGATTTTTTGACCATGTTTCTCTATGGCTCAAAAGTTGCGGATTTTTGTTTGTGGTATTTTCTTTTGTAGGTGTCATTTAAATTCGAAAAGCGGGGTTAGTTTAAACATTTTGAAAAGTCTCTTATTTTGTGAAATTTACAAAATGAATCTTGCAAAAAAATTTAATAGGGCCATTCTCGAAGTGTAAACAAAGAGTTTATCCTGCTCGTTTCTAATGTAAACATCAACTGACGTGAGCAGGATAGACTCTTTGTTTACACTTCAACATTGGCCCATTTACATTGTTTTGCTTGAAATGAAACACTGTTATGTTCCTTCTCTATCCAAATCAATTGTAAGAATATCAAATTACAATCAAATAAACTATTTTGATTTTAATTGTAAATTGAGTATTTGCTAATAAAATAACATGAATTTGAAATTATTTTACTGAACATAATAAATTAACTGGCTTTCTTTTTTTTAATAAATGAAACCAAGCTTTTCAAAACATAATAAATGGAAACCACTAGATTTGCCATAAAAAAATTTAAGGCTCAATCTGATTAAAAATACAAAAATAAACGTATTGAATCCTAAATACCTAGTTTACAACCGACTGAACAAGTTTCATCAAAATAAATTTTAATTGGTATGCATTTTTTGCCCCCTGACTGTTAAAGGAAATTTTGAACAAGACAATAACTTGAAACGAAATTTGCAATGTTTATGTTTGACCTTGAATAGACAAAAACAAAGCACGCAATGTAAACAATAACAAACACGTTTTGAGTCTAACTTGTACGCGTGTCAAACGCGTTCTGACCTGAAATCCCTTTGGCCAGTTGTCGCACTTAAATCAATTTTCAGGAAGTGACAAGATAGCACGACAAAATTGAAACTACATTCATATGTTATGTGACAAAAATGCACGGAGTTTTTTTTTCAGATTTCGTTGAATATCTCAGGATCGAAGTCGAATTTTGAGTATCTGTGAAGGTCAGAAGCAGGCCTGCCCAACGTCCGACCCGCGGGCCGGATCCGGCCCGTGAAGCCATTTCATCCGGCCCGCGACGGCTTTTCAAAATAGTTCTATGACCGGCCCTAAAGGTTGTTTATGGAATACTCAATAAATAAATTGAGTGTCAAAATTTAAAATATAATCATAAAATTATTTTTTTTTTCAATATTTTGAAAAAAAACATTCATTTGTTTGTTTGTTATATTTGAATTTGATTCTTATCATTTCTATATTTATTTTCAGAACCAATTATTAAACTTAAAAAATGTGCAAAAAGAAGTGTCAAATATAAATTGCTAAAAATGTTGACTGTTTTTATTTCTATTTGAATTGTTACATTTGTGAGGATTTTGATTTGAATTGGTTTTTCATAAATGCGTAAGCAAAACAATAATAAAGTTTAGCTGGAAAAAAGCTTTAAAAATGCAAATTAATCATATCGAATATAAAGATCGCTGCAAATATTTTTAAAAAATGTTTCAAAATGAGTCAAGAAATCAGATAGCATTTTTTTCATAAACTTCAATTATTTTAGGAAATTTGAAGCATGACAAATTTATAACTATCAAATATATATTTTTCTTCACATTTTCAAATTTTGTGCCTTTAAAATCATTTTGAAATGTTTTGTAAAATATTTGAAAAAAGGTGCAAAACAACTTAAAAATGTTTTTTCGTTAAGATGATTTGAATCCAAATTTCGTTTCAATGATTTTTATCTTGTCTCGTTGATTTTTCAAACTTGAAAAAAACTTTCAACGACGAAATTTGAATGTTCTTTTTAAGTTAATGATATCAGAGTATTTAATTTCAATCGACAAAAACATTTACAATACAATTTTAAACAAAATAAACATAAATAAAAAAACATCTTTGAAAGTTATCTTTGTTTTTCTTTCTTATAATCAGGATATATGAATCTTATTTGCAACACTAGTGTATTTAACAACCTCATCAAATAAATTTTATGAAAAAAATGTTTACTTTTTTGAACATTTACTAACATTAGTTCCGGCCCGCCACTGCTTCGGAAAAATCAGATCTGGCCCGCTGGGCCAAAAGGTTGCGCACCCCTGGTCAAAAGGCATTGTGAGCTGCACAAAATGGCGTTCATAAACCAATTTATCAAATCTCTGGTTAGTTTACAATATGTCGTAATAACCTTCACGACCTCCGACACTTAACTGATTTATTCCCTAAAATTAAATAAATATCATTGTATTAAAAGGACGTTCAGATAAACACTTTAAAAGCCTTTTTGAAGTTGATAATTTGTAAATTTAATTTGAATTATCGAAAAGTTGCTTAGTTTTCAAATAGCGCATAGGTTCTTTTGAAAACTAACCCTAATTAGATAATTTGTGAAATAGTATTCTTATTTAGTGCAGGAAAGAAAAAGCTAAAAGCTCACAGCACTTTGTTACCGTGATTAAATCGTGAAACAATTTCAAAATGAATTTAAATCAGCGAGCCCCCATCGGCGGCGCAGCTTCAGCTCACGGTGATATTTCCCCACCGTGCCATTTTTCGAGAAACTTTTGCCGGCACTTGCGAGTTTCCAAAGGTGGCGGCGGCGGGAGAGGGACGACCCTCACCGGACTCTAACCTCGGTCATAACAAATTGCTCGGACATGCCGGCCTGCCCAAGTGAACAATGGCAAAATGAGACATCGACGTGCTTGGCCGTTCCGAGAAGCTGAGCGGAAGACAGCAGGTCCTTTGGGAGTCCCTCCCCCCTCGGACTCGGACAGGACGCACACATTATTCTTCCTTTTTTTTTGCTCCACCCTCCTCCCTCGAAGAAGTGACCTTCTGGCCAACAAAAAGATATTAGAAACATTCGCCTTGGAGGAAAATTAAATTTTTCCAAACGATTGATTTTTTATGGCCGCCGGTTCTTGACCGGTTGGGCCTGGCCTCGGAGCACGTCCGGAGGGAAATCCCCCCTTGTGAAGTTAAGGGGAAGTACAGTACGACAAAGGTTATCCCCATACAGGTTGTTCCCAAAAATTGCTAGTATGTTAGAGATTTTTCTTGGAAAAATCTGTCCCCACAGGAGTTTCTCTTTTTCATTCGGCTTCAGTAGGGCAAGAAATTGGGCTGAATTACCGGTAGCGAAAGCTTTGGGTTGGTATCCCGGAGAGGGTAACTGTGGGAAGGGAAGTTGAGCTCAGCGACAGGATCAGCGTAATCGAATTGTCCCTTGTGGGATGCCAGGGTTTTAAGGTTTTTTATTTTATTTTCATTTTATTTTTGAAACGGGATACAGCTACCAGCGTGGTTGTGGGTGATGGTGATTAAATTTTAAATTTTTCGGTGGCTTTTGGATTGGAGGGCAAGCTTTTTAAAAGGCTTTTGCCACAATTTGGTTGTTTATTTGGGGGAGAATGTTTTGGGTGTGTTTTTTTATAGTCGGCCTTACTTGATAGACGTCTGATGGGACTGACTTAAATATAAATTAATCAAGATTTTGTCAACGAGATTGGGAAGGAGAAGTAAACCAAAAATAATAAGAAAAATATATTTATTTTCATGTTGTTTAAACCCAATATCGACAAATTCGCGAGTTTTAAAAAAAACATTTGGTTTGGCAAATTTTAGGTTTTTTCCCCTTGTTAAAAAAAAACAAAATGTTCAAATATAACAAATATTAGCAAATATAAGGGGTTTGCTTATAAACATCACGAGTTATCGCGATTTTACGAAAAAAAAGTTTTGAAAAAGTTGGTCGTCATCGATCATGGCCGTTCATGGTCACCCGCGACAGACACGGACGACGAAACAAAGAGAATCGCAAAAAGTAACTTTTTCAAAACTTTTTTTCGTAAAATCGCGATAACTCGTGATGTTTATAAGCAAATTCCTTATGTCTATATACCAATATTTTTGTAATTGTCTGCTCTACAATTTTGTAGAACATTGTTACACTCTAAAAATAACCCTGCAAAGTTAGAAAAAACACGAAATTTGAAAATCAAAAATTTTGTTCTAAATGAAAAAATGACCCTTCTGGGTCAATGTAGATTCGAAAAGTACATTAAATTTCCCATAAAATGAAATGTTTCAAAAATTTTTACAGTCGAGTAACGGAAAATGGGAGAATTTTTAAAACTTTTTTAGTGTTTTTTCGATGAAAAATACGTTTTTTCGGAATTCTGAGTACGCCATCAAATCGGGCGTCTAATTTTACATAAAAGTCCCTTTGACACCAAATTTCTATCTCATCACCGTTTAGGCTGCAAATTATTGAAAAACACCTCTTTTTTCGCATGTTCAAAAATGGAAGGGGTCGTACCGCCCCTCCGTCACGAGATATCAAAAAACGGACCTCGGATTCGTGATCAGGGACAAAAGTTACCCCTTAGGACAAAGTTTCACGCAAATCGAAGAGGGGTCGGGGCAACTTTTCCCGATTTCGTGTGAGTTGGTAGAGAATTACCCAACTAGTATTCACATCAAGAGATTAAAAAAAATATTCATATTGGAAAAAAAAAAAACAAATTATTTACAAATCAAATTTTTCAAACAAAAATACCACAAAATATTTTTTTTTAATTTATTGTTTTAATTTTTAATTTTTTATTTTATAACAGTTATGCTACTGTCAAAAAATAATATTAAATGTCAATGAATTAATCAAAATAATTTTGTTTCGATCTGCGATACCGACATTTATTTTTTATGTTTTAAAATAACGCTAACTGACACAAAAAAATAATCTTTAAATGATTAAAAGACATGCATTTTTATTTTGGAAATGAAAAAATGTTGTGCCTGTTACAAAAATCCTGCAAAATTCGTGCAAATGGCGAGAATTGTGAAACATCTTTTTCATTGCAGATGTTTGGGGTAATCTTATTTTTTTTTATATTTGTGTCAGGCCATTGCAAATTTCATTCCCTCTTTTCAACATTCACCTAAAAAATGAGGGGGAGAAAATGATGAACTAAAATTAAAATTTCATTGAAAAATGTTGTAGCTATTCAGAACAACAAATAAATACCACCGATTGCTACAAAAAATACGTTTTTTTTTCGTAGGTTCAGTGATATTTTGCAAACTTTGGATTTAAGCATAACTGTAGCAATGTTTAAAGCATTTTGTGATACTGTTTGCTTGAAAACTTTGTTAATTAGGCTTGAATTTTCATATAATTTTTTTTTATTCATTTTTGTCTTTTTACTAATAGTATATATTTTTTACATCCCGGAAATTCCCAGGACAAAATTCCCGGGATTTTTTCAACACCGGGAATTCCCGAAATTGGAAAAAATAATCAAATTTCGATCTGGAAATTCAGATACTGTTTTGTAAATAGATGAACAGATGAATGCCTAGAAATCGATAAAAAAAATCAGCATTTATCAGCATTTATTTCGCTTATAAGGAAATATTGTTGAAATTTTAGTTTACAGATCTAAGGATCTTAGAAACGCCTAGCGCTTTAAATATTTTCTATTGAATTTTAAATGTTCTTGAAAAGACGTAATATCAAATAATATCATTTTAAATTATTTTTCATCAAACATCTATGGCGAATAAGGACCAATGTCTCGAACTTAGATAGTTGTTTTAGTCAAGTTTTTGCATAATGTTTTGATTGATTTTGGTTAATGTTCCTGTTTTAACCAAAATCAATCAAAACAGAACAAAAAAATAGTACACTGATTTATAAATCGTTTGCTCTAAAATCTCCTGTATTTACTCAGACTGAAGTCCTGATTTTCCCTAGTTGGCGGTAGTGACTTAAAGATAATTTGTAAATTTTCTTTGTACATAGCATTAAAGTCTGGAGGGTGAGATTGGATCATACAAATTTCGACATTTTTGTTTGACCCAATCTCCCCCAGACCTATTAGATTAGAATAAATTAGATTAGATTAGACCCAGTCTCACCTCTAAACCTAATGTCTCCCCTGATGACGATATCTATAATTTTACATTGACTGGTAGCATTTTTTTGTAGTCATTTTTTGGTGTGTTATACTTTTTTAAAGAACTTTTTAAACTTTTCTAATCAATCCATATAAAAAATACTAATAAGAGATTAATTTAATTTGAATCATATTGGATTAGAAATTTTGGTGCATTTAAAATCCAAAGCACAACAAAGAACAATAAAATCGTTCAAGCTATCTAAAAACTGCTATCGTTGTTTAGATTGACGTGTAGGTTAATAGTATTTAGCTATTTAGGTTAATAGTATTTAGCTAATTCTATGATTTTAAACTTGAAAAATATAAGAAACATTACATAAACACAGATTATATGACTGTCTAAAAAGTTCCCAGAATCCCTGGAATTCCTGAGATTTCAAAAATATTTTTTCCCGTTTCACGGGAAGTTCAAAACCTGGGAAAATTGGACGCCCCAATTAATAGTTGCAGAGATACCGTCAGGTGGCGGTTATGGAAAGCACCCAGCACCCAGAAAAACGTTTTTTTTTGCAATTCAAATTATTTACAGCCAGTGTTGTAAATGAGTGAAATAAATAACTATCATTTGATGGTTCCTGCACCAAAACATCAGAGAGTATAGCGACCGTCACCATAGCTTATAAGTGAATGCCAGCAACAGCAATCTTTTTCTATCACTCTTTCTCTTTTGCGAAGATTTTTTGTTTGTTCAGAAAACCGCAATGAAAGAACGCGAGAGTGGCATTGGGGCGATTGATTGTGTACATGGGAATGAGAGAGAAAAAGAGAATGTCACACGGGGTTGTGCCAACACGAGATAGAGACTGGCAATGCTTTTTTACTATAAATTTCACAACGGAAAGAAGGGCAGTGATAGTTGGAAGAGGAGATTTTGGGCAGTCGCTGAGAACTGACAGTTTGATATTTTCACAACCCTGTTGCAGCCAATTTTTCAATTCTCCAAGAAGCAGGGATGGAATAATCGAAAAAAAATCATTTTCGCTTGCGAGTTTTCTTCACCCGCGAAAAAGAGGAGGCAAATCACTTAAAAGAAAATCACTCCCGTAATTCTCAAAAAAAAAAAAAATCAATCTGTTGATGAGTTTTTGTGAATCTCCTTGTCAGCACCACTTAAAATGATTTATTTCGCTTTGTTTACGCACACACGGTGCTCAAAATACTGTTATTATGAGAAAAAATATGCAATCAGAAATTTCGGGGTCTATCGATTCCTTACACCATAGGGCACCTCTGTGAAAAAATAAAAACATTCGCTGAAGTAGTTTTCGAGATACAGCCCGTTTAAGATGTTACATCCGATTTTCAAAAAGAATCAAAACAATCTATACAATTTTAGCATTTCAAAGAATATGCAATTCGAGATAATGATATTTTTGCTTCATATGACTGTCAAGTATTTCTGGGCTAAGTTTCAGATGATTTGCTGATTTTGTTCTCGAGATACAGCCATTTTAAAATGTTATTTCCGATTTTTTAAAAAAATATCTATAAAATCAATACAATTTCAGCACTTTAAAGAATATGTATTTCGAGATGATGATGTTTTTTTGCTTCAAATGACTGTCAAGTATCTCTGGACAAAGTTTCAGCAGGTTTGCTGATGTAGTCATGATACAGCCGTTTTAAAATTTTATTTCCGACTTTTTCAAAGAAAATTTATTTAATTGGCGTTAAAAGTCGGAAATAGCATCTTAATTCGACTGTATCTCAAAAACAACATCTACAAACCTTCTGGCCTAGAAATACTTGACAGTCATATAAAGCAAAATCAATCATTATCTTGAAATGCATATTCTTTGAAATGCTGAAATTGTATTGATTTTATAGATTTTCTTAGAAAAAGTCGGAAATAACATTTTAAAATGGCTGTATCTCGAGAACTACATCAGCAAACCTTCTGAAACTTTGCCCAAAGAAACTTGAGAGTCATATGAAGCAAAAAACATCATTATCTCGAAATACATATTCTTTAAAGTGCTGAAATTGTATTGATTTCATAGATTTTGTTTGAAAAAATCGGAAATAACATTTTAAAATGGCTGTATCTCAAGAACTACATCAGCAAATCATCGGAAGGTTGTTTTGGTTTTCTTATTGAAAATCGGATGTAACATCTTAAAAGGGCTGTATCTCGAAAACTACATCAGCGAATGTTTTTTTTTGCACAGAGGTGCCCTATGGTGTAAGGGATCGATAGACCCCAAAATCTCGGGGTATTAAAAAACACCCAAAAAGCAAAAATTGAAATTTTGGTTTATTGGACATTTTCAAAAAAAAAAAAAAAAAATCTCCAGAAATGTTTTGTTTGTTTTCAGAGTCTAATTGTTCAAAGCGTTTAGGAGGTTATTTTGAAGTGAAAAAACATAATGATAAGTTTGAAAATATTCCAAAATTCCAAAAGATTCGTTGAAGCGAGTCAATCGTTCAAGGGAATTCGTTTGCCATTTTTCACGGTTGACTTAAAGCCTCAAAATTCCTCAACTTTCTTTTCAAAGAAATCCGTTCTGACATTATCCGACCACAGAAAGCCGGCTCCTGTGCGCGCCCACAGCCACTCGATTGAGTTTTCATCCGCAAATCTCGTAAATCCAATTTCTCTCGTACAACACGTCGAAAATCCTTCCGAGAAAAGAACATCAACCGAGTGGAGGACTGTGGCTGCGAATAGAATCTAGTCTGGTCTGGCCCCACCCTCTCCCACCCCCACTCTGACGTGCCAATTTTTGCCGCTTTTCAATCCCCACGAGGTGGCAGCGGCCATTCACCTGCCATTTTGTCGCATTGACCCTCCCTCCTTCTTCAATCTTTCCCTCCCAAACTTCCAACAGTTTTTATTATGCTCGCAATACAAATTAATCGGAATTCGCTCAAACGAAAAGGTCGGTCACAGGCTGCGAAAAGGGAGGTGGTGGCTGCCGTTTAGCATAAATTTAATCGCATTTTCGCATGATAAACGTCTATTTCAAGCGACTGGCGAGAGGAGTGGGGGCCTGGCCCGATAAACGGCCCTCGTGCCGGCCACGATGTCTCTTTTCCCAATAGATGGCGGTTCATCCCGACATAATCCTGTTATGCCGGTTGCATACCGAAAGGTGTTTTGTACCGCCCGGCTATTGCTCCTTTTTGTACGCTTTTCCCCCGCTCCTCCTCCTCCTCCTCCTCCTCCTCCTCTTTTGCGTCTTCAGACTTTCTCCGCAAAGGAAGATCTCGGCTTTTTTGTCTGCGATGTCCTTGTTCGCCGTGTGTCCTCGCCACCACGCTGGCCGTCATAACTCCGGGGGATTTTTCGCTGAAGCGACTAAGAAGACAGAGATGAGCAGGCATGATAAAGTCTTAATTCTAAAATTTTCAAAATATTTTATTCCGAAAAATTAGGAAATTTCACAGATGTTTAATTTTTTACCAATGCTTATTTTTTTTTAGTTGGACCACTAGTTGCAAGATATTTACATTAAAAAATTAGGGGCTATTTGGTGAGACTTTGACATCTTCTAATTTCCTGTTTGTTTTTCTTTTATTTTCTGCATCTCAGCAACCAGAGCATATATGTAGCATATATGAGCTTAGGATGTAACAAAAATGACTTTTTGGCGGGCATTCAAGGGTTTGTTCCGGTGGGCATACTAAGCCCAAATCCAAAATATGAGCTTGATTGGACGTAACAGGAGCTGGCGCTCCGGCCTTCAATTTTAAATGGGATTTAACCCGTAAAAAAAGATTTTTTCAAAAATGTCACTTTTTGAGGCATTTTGGCCACTGAAGCGTTTATTTTCAACATCATTGGCGTGTAGGCCAGATCCTTGCGCATCTTTTGGTATATATAACATTGAAATTTGGAGTACCCTGGAGCTCGGTACAGACCTTCAAAGTTTGGCATTTTTTCGAAAAATCGGTCCCGGCAAAAAAGATATGCGTCGCGCCTCGCGACGCCCTAGACGCCATTTGATTTTGCCGGGGCCGATTTTTCGAAAAAATGCCAAACTTTGAAGGTCTGTACCGAGCTCCAGAGTGCTCCAAATTTCAATGTTATATATACTAAAAGATGCGCAAGGATCTGGCCTACATGCCAGTGATATTGAAAATAAACGCTTCAGTGGCCAAAATGCCTCAAAAAGTAACATTTTTGAAAAAATCTTTTTTTACGGGTTAAATCCCATTTATAATAGAAGGCCGGAGCGCCAGCTCCTGTTACGTCTAATCAAGCTCATATTTTGGATTTGGGCTTAGTATGCCCACCGGAACAAACCCTTGAATGCCCGCCAAAAAGTCATTTTTGTTACACTCTAATATGAGCTATAGTGGAAAAAAGGGCCCAAAAAATTACCGCAACATGATTTCGCACAAACCATCGATTGCTATACACCAAATGCTTCGTTTTTGCACCAGGAACAATAATCCAATGAAAAATACACTACACGGACCGGTGGCCGGAGTACAGGCCACCGGAATATTCGGATGGTTTGAATTAGTATCCGATTTATCCAATTGTGACCTGAGGTCCAATGTTCAATGACCTTGGATAAGATTGGAAATTTTCCGAACCTTTTAAATATATATATATTTTTTGGAGATGGGCACTTATTGAAAAAAAAAAACGAAAAACTGCAAATTTTTAGTTGAAATCAAACATTACGTGGCCATTAGGGTGCCCAGAAAAAATGACCACCTGCTCCACAAGCGGAAAACGGTTTTTTTGGGTTATTTTTAGCATCTGTGTAAATTTTGAGTGAAATTGGTTGAGATTAACCCATTGATACCCGAGCCTAAAGTTGGTGTGAAAAATGTTTTTCATACAAAAATGACTTTTTTAAATCGCTAATAACTTTTCAGGATCGAGTTTTACAGCTTTGGTATGTTCTACAAAGTTGTAGAGCATTCAATTTTTATTAAGAATCTCACTTTTTGGAATATTCGGATGGAAGTAGCGCACCGTGCACACGAAACCGTTGAACGGCCCGAGCGGTTTAGGCTTTCAGGATTTTTGTGATTGTCAACGCAACTGGCCACACTGCTGTCGGACAAAGAACGACGAGGCCAATTCCCTTCGCGGCGGACGACGAGCTGACACTTACAACAAACGGAATAAAAAGAAAGTAGGCGATTAAAAGATAGCTATTGTAGAACGGTGTGCTTGATAAGTCTTATCGATCGTGATCGCAGGTGAATTTAGGGTTTGTCAGGGGCGCAATCGTATAGCTTAAAGTTAAAATTATCATCTTGAGTTTGTAAGTAGAGAGTACGATAGCTCGCGAATCTTGTTCTGCCGTATAGTTACACCTTCTTAACTTTTAGCTGCAAACCGATAAATGCTGTTCAATTAGGGCCAGACCCGCGGAAAAACGCGTGTGCGAAGATCTAAACGAAGATTAGATTTGTGAGTTCAAATGGAAACAAAAGTTTTCATGTATACTAATTGAATTTATTGAACTTTGATCCAGCTTCACTAAGCCTGGAGAAGCAGCTCCACGCAACCCGTGCGCTAAGGCAAAGGGGGAAATTGTCAGCCAGTAGGAGATTTCCCTTGAACGCGAATAACTTTCACTACAACTAACTCGCAGTGTCTCGGTGGTAAAGGAGGGGAAAAAAACCAAATTTGTGAGTAAGACCGATGTAAACAAATGAATTCCCACTAAAATAAACGGTCTCCTTGCAGTTTGAGTTGCTGCTAACAAAATCGCCAGCTACTACGAAACATTGGTTTTGTATCCGAACAGTGATATTTACTTGCAGAGTCAAAACAGATCAGTAAACTTCACTTATTTGTATATTACACTTTTTTAAAGATTACATTTTTGCGGTAACACTCTTAACTTTTACGCGCACGATCACATCACTTTGCATTAAGATCTTCGTCGAGCCAGTTCTCTATGTTGAAGCCAGACTTGTCCTCCAGACCTCTGCGCCGAGCCATGCCAGACCCGAACTCTGCTACGTCCCTGGTTGACTCCACGGCGGCTAAGTCCCGGCGGACTCTTCACGGCGGCTAAGTCCCGGCGGACTGCGGCCTCCACCGCTAAGTCCGGCTGGACTGGGGCCTCTGCTACTGGTGGCTGCTGGCGGGTCCGGCTGGTCTGGGGCGTCTTCTGGAACTGGAACTGGACTGGAGTTGAGCTGGCTGGAACTGACTGGAACTAATTGACCCTCCTCAAGAATTTTGGGTTTTTATAGTCAGTCCCCGAAAACTCTACTAAGTTTTGTTCTGCTAAAAGTTGTCCGTTCCGATGAGAAGCATCGATGAACCTCATGAATTAAATTGTGCAGACCTCTGCAATTCTTCATGACTTTCCGTATGGTGTAGTGAGTACACCTCAAAATCGGAAGTCATGGGTTCGAACCATTGTCGTGAAACTTTAAATTATGTTATTGGAATATCAAAATTATGTTCCTCAAATATTCTCAAAAATGTAAGTCAATAATGAGAAGGTCGAATTCTCCATTGAACAAACATGCCAATGAATTTGGTTAAGCCACACCTTCAATTTCCCCTGTGGAATAACATCGCACATTCATAATTGAAAGCTTAACCATTTTTTTTGATTGCCTAACAATTGGCGAAATTTAATAAAGGGCTTTTCAGGTGAGGATGACTCATGATCCACACCTGTACATAAGCTTAATTATTTGTCGCGCAACGCGAGTCGACGGGTAAAATTATTTATGCTTGCGTAAGCGCGCATGGTCAGAACTGTGGTGAGGTTCGAAAAATGGACAAATTTAATGATTTAAATTTGAGGTCGCTGCACCGTATGAAACTTGGATTTTCCATACATTTTTTCAATTTTTCCCATACAAACTTCACCTCCGAGTATCAATAGGTAAATGATGACCGATTTTGCTCATATTTGGACCAGAGTTCTAGAATAGGTCAAGGAACAATATTCAGCTTGTGGAGCGAGGTTTTGAGAAAAAGTCCCATATTCTGGGCACCCTATTGGCCATGTGTCGAAAACGCTGCACATTATCAAAGTACTTTTCTACTGCAAAAACAAAATGACTTACTCTAATCGCAAAATTTTGCGGATTTTTGTCCTTTAAAACATACCGAAATAAAAAAAATCAAAATTAAAAAAAAAATTATCTCTAAAGTTTTTCATTCATATTTAAATGTTAAAATTTACAATTTTGTGAAATCTGCACTTTTTAATAAAAATAATTTTGATATCTTAGAATAAAGAGTAACTTTTTAAAAGGTTTTAAAACACTCATAATGACATTTTCAAAAGTTTGGTTGGATTATATGTTTTGATTTTTTTTTTCTAGGAAAGAACAGACAATTTCACAAAAGTTAAATTTTTTAAACACCGGAAATCGAACCAATAGTTTCCGAGATATCGCAAGTTGAAAAATGAGGGCTTATTGACAATAAGAAAAACATTTTAAACAAAGAGACAGTCCGGTCAAAAAAGTCAATGAAGGAAAACTGTTGAAATATTCTAAGCTTTAAAATATGTTTTTTCATGGGTCTTTTTTTTATAAAGTTTTTTTTTCATATTACAAAAGACTGAACATTTTTCATAAAAATCACATTTAACCTGTGTATTTTATCAAAAATATGTGTACACTCAAAGGAAAAATATATCTCCAAATCTGCAACAGTGGATTTGCTGCAGAAAATGTCACATTTTATAACATTTTTTGCAGCAAGCCCGTAGATCATTTTTGCCCGCGTGTAAACATAGGGGGATGGCGTCGCTATTTTTAGACCACGTTTTCCACTTTTTCTCATCGAAACCGACTACTTTATCGACTTCATTTTGCTGGGCGAGATAGGACGCCGTCCTTTTTTAGACGATGACTCAGCACTTTTCCACTTTTGCACATAAAAAAACCAGATGGCAGCACGATGTAACGCCACGTCCCTATGTCAGCGATCTGCAGTTCTCACCAACACATATAAGCCTGGCCCGTCCCCGAGCAACACTCCAAAGAGAAGAATATGTAGGTGCTCTTTCACTCACATTTCATCCATCGTCCATGGCGCGGTGGTAGCGTGTCGGATCAACAACCAAGAAGTTGGTGGTTCAATCCTCGTTCTGTTAAGGTTTTTTTTGTGAAATACAACCAAAAAGCCGTCGGTAATGTCGATAATTGTCGGTAACGGGCAAAAATGTCATACCCCTATATCGCAAAAAATGCATGAAGACAGTTTTCATGCAGATTCTGATATACTTTCATGCCGCCATGCATCACAATCATGGGTCCTAAAATTAAGCTTAGATTTGTGATATTATTGTTCACAAAGATCAAGCTTATTTTTCTGAGAACAATGACCTTTTGTACGACCGCAAAAGATTAAGAATGGATTTTAAAATCATTAAAAAAAATGACAGAAAAGCTCCTACTTGCCAGCTCGTTTCAACAGGACCATAGTTGGTCGATCGAATAATGTTGTCTTGTCTTTTTTTTGCATTGAAATGGAAGAAAAGATCAGAAATGTTTTATAATGTTTTTTTTTTACCGTTGTACATATAGGGCTTATATAGGGCTGTAGGATCCTATTTCCTACAAAAGCAGCATGATTCGAAAAAAAGGTTGGCAAAAAAAATAAAATAAAAATGAAACTACAAGCCATAGTCTCAATATTTGAATGCAAAGAGTGTTTTAAAATGCATTTTACACTAGTTCACTGCCCGTGTTCGCATAAATGTCCCATATGCATTTTGGTAAATTTTGAGTTAATTATTGAAATAACTGCGTTTATTGATTTACTTTAAGCTGAGCTAATAATATTAACCACTTTGTTCCATAGATTTGAAAATTAACGGCAGGTTTGTTTGTCCCAACCGAAAAATGTTCAAATATGGGTCCCATCGTGAAAATGCTCACAAACATGTCCCTCTCAGAAAAAATATGTGCTGGACTCACTTTTCTGTCTGCTCAAAACTGTGTTTTTTTCATCGTATCCTTAATTAGGCAATCCTACACTATTCTCATCACAATTAAGTTTACATAATTCTCTCCAAATACAGTTTTAAACTAGTTTTATCCATATTTAAAAAATCCAACTTTTGCCATTTTGGGAGGAAAAAGTTGTTTACATTTGCGGGTTACCTAGGTAGCATACTTCGATCGGGCTGGTATGCGAACATTTTTTTTGTCCCATCCTGCACACTTTTTCAAAAAGAAGGCAATAAATCAAGCCAATAATTAAAACCAACTTAACAAAAGTATAAATGGAAGCATCAGTGAGATCCCTGTTAGATGAATTTTCAGTGGAATGATCGTGTATTTGAACTTTACAACAAATACTTTTTCAAACTTCCAAGCTCGATTTCTCAACTTGCTGAAAATGCTCAACAAACAAAAACATGACAACGATTTTTTTTCGTGATTCGATTGTCCGAGGATTCCATTATTCGAAGTGAATTTTTTTCCGGGGCCTTCGGATAATCGAGTCTGGACTGTATGACTGGATTTGACGAAATAAAAACTGTGAAAAATTTCATTCGAATTTTTCCTGTTTTTGTGAGGCCTTGTAGATGAAGAGTTTTAAATCGATGAACAAAATCAATATCCCTGATAAATTCCCATCTCTGCCAGACTCTCCACCTCAAGAGGAGTCCCCATTGTGATGAAGGAGCAAAAATTCCGTACTCTTGTCCTTGCTATTGTGTGAGTCGTTTAGCCGTAAAAACTGCCATCTTGCGTCTCTCTGGCCAGCCGCGCCCCTCTTCAGTCACTGTGTCTGTTGTGCGAGCATAAAGAGCTTTTGGCCGTGTGATAAAACCCAAAACATGTCGAACAACAAAACACACCAACAGCATCGAGCCAACGGTTTGGCGTTTTAACGGCCGGGTGGTGTGGCACCTCAAGCACCCCCAAAAGGGATAAAAACGGCGCGACATGGGGCGTATTGGCACGACGACGACGCGACATAAATCTAGGTATCATCCGTGTTACTCTTACGATCTGGTACTGGTGGGGTAAAAGTGGGGGTTTGTGTCTGTTGGTTGGGAGGAATCCTCGTCAAGGGCCTTTTTACGGCGGGTGGCGGTGTTTAAAGTTGTGGAAACAGCTGACAGGAGGACATTTTTACAATTAAGGAAAAAATCAAGAATTTTATTTTTTAAACTCTTTTGAAAATTTGTATTATTGATGAATTGATAATCGATAATCGCCGAAAATCGCAATCGCAAAAAAAAATAGTAGTTTATGCAACAAGTTGCAAAAAGAGGATTTTTTAAGCACGAGTCGTACATTTATCCAACGAGGTTCACCGAGTTGGATAAATACGAAGAGTGCTGAAAAAATCAAGTTTTGCAACGAGTTCCATACAACATTTTTTGCAATTCCGAAAAACACCCATTGAGTGAAATTTTAAGTAAAATTTTCATGTATTTTGTTAATAAATCGTTTAAATAAAAAAATGTTGAAAAGAGTTACTTTTCGAAACAAGTGCTGAAAAGTTCAACTTTTCAGCACCCATTTCAGTGCTGAAAAGTAGAACTTTTCAGCATTTATTTTGAAAAGTGTTGCTATTCGATTCTGTTATTTTTGGTAGATAAAAGTAGGCTGTTTCGTCGTTCTAAAATAGGATAGGAAAAGTAAATAGTTTCACGACGGAATGGCAAAAGTCTCATTGTTAGAATCACTTTTTTTTTATTTCGTTACACACATTGTTCATTTACAAATAGTGACAGGTCATTTTAGGGGGTAAGACGTTACACCTGCAAGTCAACGCTTTCGTGCTATCTTGAATAAACAAACCTGAGTGCACACAATGTAAACAATAAAAAAAACTCGTTTTGTTTGGTTGACTATTCTGTGCATTGCCCCGAATTTTGGTTGAATTTGATAGCTGGAGTCCAGAGTTATAATTACAAATGTTTACGGTAGTCGGGCATGTACGTATGTCAATCGCGTTCTGACCTGAAATCCCTTTGGCCAGTTGTCGCACTTAAATCAATTTTCAGGGTGTGTTAAGTTAGCACAAGTTAGAAACTAAAGCGTCCAATTTCCCGTCCCGGGAAAACATCCCGGGAATTCCGGGGATTTTCCGAAAAAATATTTGCCGTGAATTCCCGAAATTCAAGCGGAAGTACACATTTTCTTAACCTTTCGACACATTTTTTTCAAATTTACAAGAAAATATAATGATATTTATTCAATTCAATTTAGGGTTCTCATTTAAATTATCAGATCGCCTGAAATTTTCATTTCAAGGTTTTTTTAAAAAAAAAATTAATTGCCGAAGCATTCAAGACTAACAATAAATCTTGTTTATTTGTTGGGCAACAACAACAAACTATTATAATTTTGGTAAGATTTTAAACAAAAATTGTTGTTACATTATTCGAAAATAAGGTACCCCTTCTCGCCAAGATCAAAATTGAGTACAGTCATGCCCCGGTTTTGCACGCCTCGGTTTTGCACTGCCCCGGTTTTGATTCGTACAGCTGCCTCGGTTAAGCACGGCCCAGTGCTTAACTGAAGCACAGAGCTTATGGGATTTTGGCTATATGGGAGACATTGGCTTTAACGTAAATCATGTAATTTCCTGTATTTTGAAAATGCAATGTTTCTCGAAAAAATACTCAAAATTATTGTTATTGCAATATGGATATCAAATGATTTGATTTTTTCATACATTTCGAATGTAAAAACATTTTTTTAAAAACACTCAAAATTTTCACAAAACTACGTATTTTCGAAAAAACAAAAAAATTTCAGTTTTTACAATACATTTCGAATGTAATATCAACATATTTTCAAAACACGCAAAATTTTCACAAAACTACGTTTTTTCGAAAAAAAAAATACTCAAAATTTCAGTTTTTACAATATGGGTACCAAACGATCAGGATTTTTTTTTCATAAATTTCGAATCTGATAACAATTTGTTTTGAAAATACTCAAAATTTTCACTAAACTACGAATTTTCGAAAAAATACTCTAAATTTCAGTTTTTACAATATGGCTATCAAACGATCAGGATTTTTTCATACATTTCGAATGTAATAAATTTTTTTTTCTGAAAATACTAAAAATTTCACAATGCATGCATGAAAAATCGTTTGTTACCCATATTGTTAAAACTGAAATTCTGAGTATTTTTTCAGAAACACGTAGTTTTGTGAAAATGTTGAGTATTTTCAAAAAATGTTGTTATTGCTTTCGAAATGTACGTAAAAATCCTGATCGTTAGATACCCATATCGTAAAAACTAAAATTTTGAGTATTTTTTTCGAAAATACGTAGTTTTGTGAAAATTTTGAGTGTTTTCAAAAAATCTTTTTATAACATTCGAAATGTATGAAAAAATCCCGATCCCGATCTTAACAAAAATACTAATGATTATTTTTTGATATTTTTACGCATTGATAAACAGCTTATAAATTTAGAAAAATTATAGTTTTTCTTGAAGTTATATGTTTTTTTTTACAAGCAGTCAAGGAATAAATTGATTCTCACACTTATTATGACCACTTGGTTCAATATCCAACACAAAAAAAGGATGTTTGGCAAATTTTTTTTTTATATTTTCTAGAACCGTGATGTTGCGTTTAGGAGGGTTAAAAAAATACCTTTCACCTTTAAAAAAAAACTCCTCCGACCTGAGTTCACGCACGTGCCCATTGTTAACACTGCTCCTACGCGCGCACAGAACGACGTTTCATAATAAAGAGCAATCTCAACCGCACCCCCTTCCCGCCGTGACCCAGCAGCGCGTAAATCCACCCTCCTTTCCACGCTGCAAAGTGGCCACGTCGCGTGAAGCACCATAATGCGATGGTGGCCACAGCAGACTCCTTCCCCTGCCGCGATGGAGGAAGAAAGGACTCTCGATAATGTACAACCAACGCATCCCTCTCCCGTTGAGTGAGTTCTTGCATCACAGCAAAAATGAGCCATAATTTTGCTGAAATGAAAAACATAAAATAAAAAATGTAAAAAAGTACTTGCACTCTAAGATATTGTTAAACTGCAAGGTTCAAATGTTAATTGTTTAGCTATTAAAGTTTGCATCCTTGAACTGAGAGAAACTGCTCGTAAATCGTGAGTAAAACTAACGATTGTGATTGTGAGGATTTGTCTCTCAGGTTCATTCTAAGCAAAGTTTGCGAAAAATTAACACATTCAAGTGTAGTTATGAGCATTCATCAAGTAGATTGGTTTTTACATACTCAGAATTTGAGAGTGATTCCTCTCAATTAAAATCAAGAGTATTTAGCTCTTTTTATTTTTAACTGTGCTGCCAAACCGGAGGAAGTTTCATGGCTGGCAACACATTAGAGAAGAGGGTGAACGCAAAAAAAAAATCCGTCCTCACACCAATAATAACTCCCTTCAACTCAACCTTGGTACGTGTTTTTACTAGATATTAGAACATCACCCACGTGGTAGCACGCGAAAGAGAGACAAAGAGGAAGGGGGTGGTATTAAAGGCAGCTCCTAGGCTATAGCCTGAGGAGAGTTCACCCCTCAGGCCAACTCCTAGCTCTTGCAAGGACGACAACAAGTGAAGGGGACGGACACCTGCAGCAGCAGCAGCAAAACCAAGGCTGAGCCCCTCTTAAGCAAAGTTGCATTTATTGGAACATGACATTCATACACATGATTTAACTAATAATAATGGAAATTTGTACCACCCCCTCCTTCTCGTTTTGCGTGTTCATAGTGTTGCGATAGCCTTTTCATCTTCTTCCACTTCTTGGACCTATGTCATATCTAGAACTTGCTGTTGTTGTTGTTGCTGATCCAAACATGGCACGGATGAACACTTTTGGGGTTGCTCGGAGCCTTGTCGAGTTCTGTTCTACTATAATAGCTGCTACTACTGCCCCCCCTCTCTTCTTCCCGCAAGCAAATTTGCGGGGGCACCATTGACACACATTCTACACATGGAAATTTTGTTGGACGTACCGTCCAAATGGGGTACATGCTGCAAAAAAGAGGGTATCCAGCATTAAAATGCTGGCATAAGTGACTTGTGGTTGACGTTAAGTTTGTTGCATCAAGTGTGTGTGTGCTGATGTAACGAGATTTTTCGGGCAACTTTGTGATGAAAAGTTATAAAAGATTGAAACTTTGTAACTGCTGGAGGCTGGGATGACAAAGTTGCACTTTGTACGAGTATTTCCTTAAGGGGTTACTACATGTAAAAAATCACAAAATTTCATATTAGAGCAATTCCAGCCAAAACAGGAATTTTTTAGGTACTTTTTTTCTCGACCCTCTCCGATTTCAATGAAACTTTGTAGACATGACATGTATATAGATCCAGTTTCACTCGATAATGACATTTGAGAAGGGCGTGAGAGTTTTAAATATTTTTGTAATTCGTAATTTAAATATTTCTGTATCTCGAAGCCGTTGCATCGTATCAGAAAGTGGTCAAAGACAAACTTGTAGGAAATTTGTCGGGCTTTCCGAAAAAAGGCACTGAATGAAAAAAAACACGCCATTTTTATGAGATTTTCTGATTTTTAAGTTTAAAAGTCAAATGTGAGGGGGAGCCTACGATTTTTTTCCTTCATAATGTTTGTGAAGATAGCCTAAGATGTAACAAAAAGACTCATGAAAAATGCAGGATGGAGCAACTCACCTAAAAAAATACAAAAAATATTTACTGAAACAGTTTTTTTTTTAATAAAAGTGGTCTAAACGTCAAAATTTTCAAAAACTGAATACGGGAATCGATTCTCCAGACAATTTTACATAAAAGTCTCCATATTGATCACTGTCCTAAGTAACAGCGGTTTTTAAAAATAAAAATGCTGAAAAAATGGTTTTTTGATGGTTTTTGACAATTTCTATATGACAGACTTGATTTTTCAGTCTCGTAAATATTTTTACCGGAAAGCTCGTCCAATTTCCCATAAGATTGTCTTTGACCACATTTCAATTGGAAGTATGGGCTCACAGATATAAGCTAATTGCATTACTCATAACTGAAAACAGAATATTTTTTTCAGTGTAGTTCAGTGGATTGTAGTAAGGCGTCATCCATAAAGTACGTACGCTCTTAGGGGGGAGGGGAGTTACCGTAGGTGTGACAAGATGTGACCAAGGGGGGAGGGGGGGTTTGCGAGACTGTGACGTCACGCTAGGTTGTTTTTTTTATGATTGCATAATATTAATTCGAAATGTACACAAATTAAATCCTCGTTTCTAAAATTGTTTGCTTACTATTATTTAGAAGTACCGTCATCAGGGGTGACATTGGGTCTGGGGGGTGAGATTGGGTCATACAAATTTCTGCATTTTTGTATGACCCAAACTCACCCCCAGACCCAATGTCACCCCTGATGACGGTATCACATTATAATTTATTATATAGTCACATTTTTTTTCAGCTGGAACTTCAATATTTTGCAAATTCTTGCTTGATAAAAATAAATGCTTTGAAAGCAGGGTGTTCATAAGAAAACTGCTATAAATGGTTTGAACTTATTAGATACAAAGCTGTGAAAAACAGTTTTCAAGATTTGTTTATACTTGAATGTTATACCAGGTCTTATAAATCTAATAAACATGAATAATTAGACAATTTTTTTTCATATTTTTTTCATATTAAAATTGGCAAAAATACCAAAATTATGAGAGTTTAAAGATATAAAAACTATAAAAAATCCCATCGAAAACTAGGGGGGGGGGGGGGTCTGGCAAAATGTGAC
Source organism: Culex pipiens pallens (assembly GCF_016801865.2). Taxonomy (NCBI): domain Eukaryota; kingdom Metazoa; phylum Arthropoda; class Insecta; order Diptera; family Culicidae; genus Culex; species Culex pipiens. Next base: position 142,792,996 of record NC_068939.1, read on the forward strand.
GTACTTTTTGAGGGGGGGGTTCAACCTTGTGTGACAAAGTGTGACATAGGGGGGAGGGGGGGTTAATTTTGGCCGATTTTTGCGTGACATACTTTATGGATGACGCCTAACCTGGATTTACTATCCAGGTTACTTCATACTATCCAGCTTAAATCATCCAAAAACGAGTTATTTCGAAAAGTGGTCAAAGACAATCTTATGGGAAATCGGACGAGCCCCGGTAAAAATATTTAAATTGCCAGAAAGAAATTTTTCGTGAGTCTTTTTGTAACATCTTAGGCTATCTTCACAAACATTTTGAAGGAAAAAAACGTGGGCTCCCCCTCAAAGATTAAGACAATATTTCTATCACAATATCTGAAATCCGGCCTCCAAAAAGTGTATAAATAACACTTAAGTGCTAATAACTTTTGATAGGGTTGTCAGATCCTTGATGATTTAAGCTCATTTGAAAGTTCTTTCGACTATCTAACTAGCGACATGTCGCATGATGAATCCGGACATCATTTTTATTGAAATATCTGAGATCCGGCCTCCAAAAAGTGCATAAAAAATACTTAAGCGCTAATAACTTTTGATAGAGTTGTCAGATCTTCAATGTTTTGGGCTCATTGGAAAGGTCTTTTTAATACCTTTGTATGTACAACATGATAGGTTTTCTTACAAAACCACCCTTTTTACAATCTTCCGGACATATGTCAAAATCGCTTTTTTAGCATAACTTTTGAAGTACTTAAGAGCGAGTCCACGAGCAAAGCATACCCATCTCGCATCGACCTCACCAATCTGCATGAAATTTTCAGGGGTTGTTTGTACATATAAAACTAGCATCTGGCCAAAATATGAGCACTCTAGGTCAACGGGAAGTGGGGCAAATCGGGACACAAAGTTTGAAGGTTCAAAAACGTCAAAAATCTTAAAAAGGCTGTAACTTGGGCAAAATTCAATTCAATTTAAAAATTCAAAATGCATCTGAAAGGACTTAAAAAATGCAACAAAATGCAGGATAGAGCACCCCAATTGGTTAAATCTAAAGGGAGTTATTGACATTTTAGTGAAAAAATAGCATAATTTTCAAACTCAAATAAAAAAGTGTTCCATCCACATATCAACTCGGTTCGACCTGCATCTTGTAGGGGACATCTGGGACTACCATCTGAGACTGAGAACGCTTTGGGTAAGGTTGTTTAACATATTAAATAGACACTTTTACTTTTAGTGAATTTTTTGGTTGTAAATTTTTGCTCGGGGGACCCCTTAGATCCCATTTTCTGATGATAATTTTATCATATTCGTGTTTCTGAGACAATTTCACAATAGAAACATGCATAAAAATGTTTATTTTCATCCATTTTAACCCTTTAAAAAATGAAAGTTAAAAAAAAATCTTCGATTCACATTTATTGAAATTCAAGTTCGTTTCCAAGGATACTAGATGACACCAGAAAAAAAGCAGCATCTAATTTTTTTTAACTTTCATTTTTCAAAGGGTTAAAATGGATGAAAATAAACATTTTTATGCATGTTTCTATTGTGAAATTGTCTCAGGAACACGAATATGATAAAATTATCATCAGAAAATGGGATCTAAGGGGTCCCCCGAGCAAAAATTTACAATAAAAAAATTCACTAAAAGTAAAAGTGTCTATTTAATATGTTAAACAACCTTACCCAAAGCGTTCTCAGTCTCAGATGGTAGTCCCAGATGTCCCCTACAAGATGCAGGTCGAACCGAGTTGATATGTGGATGGAACACTTTTTTATTTAAGTTTGAAAATTATGCTATTTTTTCACTAAAATGTCAATAACTCCCTTTAGATTTAACCAATTGGGGTGCTCTATCCTGCATTTTGTTGCATTTTTTAAGCTCTTTCAGACGCATTTGGAATTTTTAAATTAAATTGAATTTTGCCCAAGTTACAGCCTTTTTACGATTTTTGACGTTTTTGAACCTTCAAACTTTGTGTCCCGATTTGCCCCACTTCCCGTTGACCTAGAGTGCTCATATTTTGGCCAGATGCTAGTTTTATATGTACAAACAACCCCTGAAAATTTCAAGCAGATTGGTGAGGTCCAAACGACGTCCCATACAAAGGGGTATGCCCTGTTCGTGGACTCGCTCTTAACTAAACTTGCTGATTTTCAATATAGACCTATGGGACTCCAAGACGGATCGAATGAGACTAATGCGGTCAAAATCCGTTCATCCAGTCCTGAGATAATCGAGTGACATTTTTTTTGTCCACCCACCTACACACATCCACACAGACATTTGCTCAGAACATGATTCTGAGTCGATATGTATACGTGAAGGTGGGTCTACGAGGTCAAATCAATAAGTTCATTTTTCGAGTGATTTTATAGCCTTTCCTCAGTAAGGTGAGGAAGGCAAAAACTCAACATTAAAAAAAAAATAGAAAAAGCTTCAATCAAATTTTGCAAAATATCAAAGAAAAGGACCACGTTCTTAAGAAATATCAAGGAAACTTTTTGTTGCACATGAATGTTTTTTTAATAATTTTTTTTTATTAGGTCCTTTTCGATACTGGGACCTGGTTAGGACCGAGCCGGCTTTTGTAATTACATTTTACTTAAAGCTAAGAGTAATTACAGAGGATCTTGTGTGTAAATGTAAGTGGAAGGGGATCCGATTACCCGCGGCCTACTCGGGGTTAGCAGCAAATGAAAGTTTGAAATATCTCATTTCATTAGCAGATGAACAATAATCTTTTATCGAAAAACAAATAAAGTTAGGGAAAATATTCCTATTTTTGACCATGTACTGTTTTTTAAGAATTACGGTGATTTCTGAACTCTTTTTGTAATCTTTCGTATGAAGAACATATATAGAACTACTATCAGATTTTAGCACTCCAGTCTTAACGAAACAGTTAGTTTTCTAATCTAATCTAATCTAATCAGACCCTAGCGCAGCCAATCTTTCGAAGGGATCCTGGAGAGTGCCTTAGGTTAGATGACGTTTAGCACTCTTCTTGTCATTTATTAACATTTGTAGTGCGCCATTGCATCGGAATGCATTGAAACATCACAAGCGTTAAAGCGGCCAGGCCTACTGCGTAAAACCGTATCGCAGAGATGACTCGTAATTGGGTTGAGTTTGAGCACTGAGTGTTCGAACAACAACACAATTCTGAGTCGACAGGTGAGGAAGAAGCGTGGGGACACACCACCATACGCTCCGAGTTTTTTGGTTGTATTCGTTGGGAGCACCATTAGGGTGTAATATGGTTGTATGGAAAAAAATAAAGTTGTCCAAATTTAGCGAGCACAGCAATTTTTCAGTTCCTTTTAGGGTCCTTAACCACTCCCCAAAGTTTGGGAACGATTGGTTTAGTCCTCGCTTTGCGCAAAGCGATTCAATTTTCCATATAAATTTGTATGGGAAAAACCATTTTTTTGGATTTTGATATTTATAAAATCCACGTTTCACGCTGTACTCAAACCGGATTCATATTCGGATGCTCTAGAAGGTGCTCTACAACTTTCCCGAAGAGAGTATGGTGCTAACTTGCTCTTAAAAAAAGATACAGCGTGTTCAAAACTCGTCTAAAACGTGTTTTTTGCTCGAAAATCACGTTTTAGACGAGTTTTGAGGACGCTATATCTTCTTATAGGATCAAGTTAACACCATACTCTCTTCGGCAAAGTTATAGAGCACATTTTAGAGCATCCGAATATGAGTCCGGTTTTGATATAGCATGAAACGTGGATTTGATAAATATCAATATCCAAAAAAATGGTTTTCTCCATACAAATTTATATGGAAAATTGAATCGCTTTGCGCAAAGTGAGGACTAAACCAATCGGTCCCAAACTTTGGGGAGTTGTTTAGGACCCCAAAAGGAACTGAAAAATTGCTGTGCTGGAAAATCGATTTTGATATTACACCCTAGAGCACCATGCTAAGAAGGTTTGGTACTCCGGGACCCTCTGAGATGGGACATTGTATTTCCATTAACGAAATAGTTAGTTTTCTGAGCAAAATTCAAAACGAGTTATCTTTTTTTTTTAAATTGAAATGTTAGCGACGAATTATCAATAATTATGAAACTAAACAGAACTTTCGATAAATAAAATTGTTTGAAGATATTTTTTTCCAATCTATCGTCAACTAACGGTGATCTTTCCATTCAAACACCCCCCGACCCTCTCCTTCCGGTCATAAACGGATGCAAGGAACAAATTTTATCTGCGCTACAACAGACGAATCCTGGTCTGCGTTCATGTTCGGAGCTGCTGCCGGGGGGGAGCTTTGTCCGAAAACATTTCCTCTGCCCGAATAACTGTCGTGTTCCATGTTCCTGGACTCGACGACGAGCTCGAGCTTCGCTCCTTGAGGCTAAGGAAATGCAAACGAGAGCCCGAAAAGTGCCAAAAACGAGTTCGTGTCCCTCCCAACAGACAGTGTGCCAAAAGGACATGATGTTTTTCGATCCTGGCTAACTGTTGGAATGCCGCCACTGACTGGCATGCAAAGTGGCCTCACGACGTCACCGTCGTGCTTGCTTGACGCATGTCGATGTGTACAAATTTTCGTATATCGTTAAAACACTACTAGCAACAAGATAGCACGACATTGTCGATGTTCAGGAAAAATCCAGCAAAATCGGTCCAATTTGGGAGGTTTACGGACACTTTACAGCCGAAGCCAAAGGGAGCATTTCCGGTTAAGCCGCGAGCACTGGTAATGGTCCTCGAGAGCCGCTGCAGCGTGTGACAATAACTTCCGGAAGTAGATCTGGCTGCACTGCAGGAGAGAGTGGCTTGCTAGGGTCAGGCCGGGATTATTCTGTGCCTCGGCGTCCCTATTCAAGTGGAACGCACTTTTTCGATGGTGCGGGACCGAAATCCTTGCCGGATTATTTCGTTGGACCAGCAACAATAAGCCAGAAAAAAGAAAATAAAATGTCGAGAGAAGTGGATTTTTTTTCGGACGTGTTGTTTTTTTTTTTTAATTTCCGGTTGATTGATATTGTGACAGGCCGAGCTGGAGCAGGGTTATTGAGTGTGTCACAGTGCCAATTGAAGTTTGAAGGGGCTTCTGGTTTACGGATGGATCGATTCGGAACAACTTGAGTCATGTTTGGGAATCGAAATATGACTCGATATTAACAAGAGAGATAATCCACACTTGTTGTTTTGATCGTTGTTACATTTTTTTCTTTTCTTTTTTTAAATAAAATGAAATCTGCCTTTAATCAATTCTTAAAATTCATTATTGCACTCATTTGAGCTCTGGAAAGTGAAATTCTACAGAAATCATTATCGATACATTGCAAATTTGTGACAAACCAACATAATTTCCATAATAATAGTCTACTGGGTCAAAATGTTGTTGAATCAGTACTAGATAACCTTTCAAATTGGCCACTTAGTACTTGTTTCAGTGAAAACATAAAATTTATTTCTTGGTTTATGTCTGGACTAATAAACAAATCTGGAGTTTGTTTTTAAAAGGTCCAAAAAACCAAATTTATTTTTTTTGCTTTTTGGGTGTTTTTAATACCCCTGACTCAAAGCGGTTTTAAAAAACACGGTTTTTTTTACCTTTTCAAAAAAAAGTCCAGAAATGTAATCATTGAGTACACTCAATTGTTACTTTTGTTTATTGGACCTTTAAGATTTTGAGAGTTTAGACATTTTTGTAATTGTAAGTTTAGTAATTTTATAATATGGGAATTGAAGGTTTTGGAATGTGAAATTCATGAGCTGAATGGTTTTGAAATGTTTGAATTTTGTAGTTATGGAATCTCAGAATCCTTTTTTTGAAATGTTAGATTTAAAGAAATATAGGGGTTTTCAGTTTTGGATCTTGAAATGATCATGCCAAAGGTTGAATCTTAGACCTCTACACACCACAACTACCAATTCCCCGCGACACTCACGCAGCCCTGTTGTTTAAATCTGATCAAATTTGGTCATACGATCAGTTTTATCAAGATCCACAATAGAATTCGGAAAAGAGCCTACGGTTTCCCAGGCCCAGGATAACCATCACACATGACGAAATCTAGTCTGCAACCCGCTAAGATCACCATCTCCATGCGAATGTGAATGCGACTATGAGTAAAATTGAGGAATTAAGAATTTTTGAAATTGGAATTTTCATGTTTTTTTTTCAATTTTAGTATTTTTGAATTTGAGGAGAAGTTTGCAGGAATTTTAGAAACCTGTTTTTTAATGAATGGTTTTGGAATGCTAAAATTTGGAAGTTATTGAATCTATTTTTTGTTATTTAAATGTTGGAATTTAAAGGAAATTTGAGTTTTGAAATTTTGGTTTTTTGAAATTTATGAGCCGGAGGTTATGAAAAAAAAAAAACGGAATCGACGTAACACCTTATAATGTGGCCCTCTTAAACCTTGCGGTTTCGTCAACGGATCCACAGGCGTGTATCGTTCTTTTTGCGACAAGACTCCGCCTCCCGGGTCTCCTAAGTGTGAAGGTATGGGCACGGGGAGAGGGCACCGAATACCTATATTTACACTTAGAATTTTTTGCGTCCGCCCCGGGATTCGAACCGGCAACCTCTGGATTGTGGAGGTTATGAAGATTTGGTGATTTACAATTTTGATTTTAAAACATGAGTCCTTAAAAATTTTGGAACGTCGAATTGGAAATAGAGAAACACTGTGATCTTGGCATTTCCAAAATCGAAAATTTCTAAGCCGATAAATTTCAACTCAACACAGAAAAAAATAATATGGGTCATTCCTTCCCAAGTGACCACGCGTCCAACATCGACCTTCACCAATTCTGCTCATATTTGGCATGGGGGTTGTTTTTGCCCCAAAAACAAAGAATCCAATGTTTGGTGACATTTGGTCCACCCCCACGCCCATGGCACCCCCCTCTTTTTCTGAGATTTTTGAAAAACCTCATTTTTAAAATGCATTTTGCTAAGAGAAAAGTTTACAAAAAGTGAACTTTTGGGTATGCACATTTGAAGATTTTTTGACGTAAAATCGAATGGCGTACTCAAAATTTACGTACAGTGTTGCCAGATATGAAAATTTTGCGTTTTAAGTTTTAAAATGCTTTTTTAACCCTTTGGACGAGCACTTACGGGAAAACTGACAATTGCATTCGATTGCTGAGAGTTTTTTACATTAAATTCAATCAAAACTTCAGGGTAAAATGAATATTTCTTGAGATATCACATTTTAAGTTGGAAAGCTCTGTATTGCACAGCAAATGTTTTACTCAACCATCAATTTTCAACAGTACATTGCGTAAGAGCATAGTAGGCCTTGAAATTTGAATATTTTTTTTTCAATTTCTTAACGGAAGCAAGTGAATGTCCCAAAATTGAATTTATATATGTATGTATTGTATGCATGTATGTATTTATGTATGTAAGTATTGTATGTATGCATTTGAACCCCCGTCTTTGCAGGACTTGGCGTGGTTCACGGATATAAGAAAATGACAAAATGTTTAATTTCGAGCGCTTCAACAGGAATTTTCTAGTTTTATTGCCCCAGAAGCTAGCCTGATAATATGAGCTTATTTGGTTAGGGTTGGTGGGTCCAATTTTTACTAGAAGGATTTTTTGATTTTTTTTTGGTAAAATTTAAAAACATGCTCAAAAAATTAACCTATATATTTTCGGGATCAATTCCTAGCGCATTTCGATGTTCTACAAAGTTGTTCCCCGGATAAAAATATTTGAGAATTTTGACAATAAGAAAATTTGATAGCATTTTGGGAAACTTTGTCGAAGAAGATGTTAAAAGTGAAAATTCCCCATAGTAAATTAATTAAAGTTCCATTGTAACTTCAGGTCAAAACTGGACCCACTAAACATTGGACTCATATTATCAGGCTAGCTTCTGGGGCCATAAAACTAGAAAATTCCTGTTGAAGCGCTCGAAATTAAACATTTTGTCATTTTCTTATATCCGTGAACCACGCCAAGTCCTGCCAAGACGGGGGTTCAAATGCATACTTACAATACATACATACACAAATACATACATGCATACAATACATACATACATACATAAATTCAATTTTATGCAGTCACTTGCTTCCGTTAAGAAATGGAAAAAAAGATAATTCAAATTTCAAGGCCTACTATGCCCTCACGCAATGTACTGTTGAAAATTGATGATTAAGTAAAACATTTGCTATGCAATACAGAGCTTTCCAACTTAAAAATGTGATATCTCAAGAAATATTCATTTTACCCTGAGGTTTTGATTGAATTTAATGTAAAAAACTCTCAGCAATCGAATGCAATTGTCAGTTTTCCCGTAAGTGCTCGTCCAAAGGGTTAAAAAAGCATTTTAAAACTTAAAGCGCAAAATTTTCATATCTGGCAACACTGTACGTAAATTTTGAGTACGCCATTCGATTCTACGTCAAAAAATCTTCAAATATGCATACCCAAAAGTTCACGTTTTGTAAACTTTTCTCTTAGCAAAATGCATTTTAAAAATGAGGTTTTTCAAAAATCTCAGAAAAAGAGGGGGGTGCCATGGGCGCGGGGGTGGACCAAATGTCACCAAACTTTGGATTCTTTGTTTTTGGGGTAAAAACAACCCCCATGCCAAATATGAGCAGAATTGGTGAAGGTCGATGTTGGACGCGTGGTCACTTGGGAAGGAATGACCCATATAAATTTGGAAGCTGTAATTTTGGAAGGTTGAATATTACCTCTTTTATGATGTAATTTTACCTCAATTTAGACTGAAAAATTGACATTACACCAGAAAAGTGGTAAAATTACACATTTCCAGAGGTAAAATTACACCTTTTTTCTGACATAAAAGATGTACCCCTTCCCAGATGTAATATTACCATGATTTTTTTTTCTGTGAAATTTTAAAAATACAAAGCTCTCAAATTCTATTATGGGAGCTCACTATTTTTTATATGAGTTGAAATTTATCAGCTTTAAATTTTTTGAATTTGGATGTCTGTGAGGTATCTTTTTAATTTTGTTTAAGGGGTTACATACATGTAGAAAATCACAAAATTTCATAATACAGAGAATTTATTACATCAACTTAAATGATGATTTTCAATCACTCCTGAAAGTTTCATGAAGAAATTTTATGATTAAAGTAAGTTACAGACGATTCAAGCTGAATTTTGTGCCATGCGCAAAGCGAACTGTCAAACCTTGCGCACGTTTTTCTCTGAATACCGAGTTGATTTACGGGTGGCACGATATCTCGAGATGGAATAGACCAAATTGGCTGAAATTTGGGGTAAAAACTTGAAAGACATATCCCGTGTGCATAACGAAGCCCGATTTTGAAATTTTGCATTTCAAAAAATACAAAAATCAAAAACTTTCGATTTTTTATATGAAAAACATTAAAAATATTTTTATCTCTTTTAAAAATAAACTTTCTGAAAATCGGCCTTGGTCATGCACACGGGACCGGGTCAAGGCAGTGTTGAAAAATCGTTGTACCCGTTTTTTGAAACTGCTAACTTGAAATAGCTATATCACGGCAATGGTACATCCAAATGTCTTCAAATTTATTTTGTTAATAGTTGAAAATGTATATTTTTATGTCCTGAAAACAGATTTAAAAAAAGTTTAAGATTGTACTCAAACCAACCTCCGACATTTTTGTCAATTTACATGTATGTAACCCCTTAAATTCTAAAGTCTCGCGATTTTTGATATTGGGATTTTTCTGGTTTTGAAATTTAAAAAAGCATGTAAAAAGTTACTGATAATAAGATGAGATAATGACAAATTAAGATTTTTTTTTATTTTGTGTTGAAATTTTGGAGCTTTGCATTACTTGAATTTGAAACATTAGGAAGTGGCAAGTTCATGAAAAAATGTATCAAACGTTGAAGTTTCGCGAAGTTTGGTTTTAGGACTCTTCGGACTTTGGGATTTGAAAAATCTTTTATATGAAATGTTACTGATAATGGATCATCCAAAAGAACACGTGGACACTTTTTTGGAAATCTCACTCCCACCTTCCTCTCGTGGCAGTTGTCTATATTAAAAACTTTTTTTTGTATGGAGCTTGGACATTTTTTGAAAATCTCAGGCCATAAAGTGTCCTCGTGGTTTTTGATGGTCCCAAATATGTGTAAAACTGGCAAATTTTGTGTTTTTTTAATTTTGGAATCATCAAAAAATTTTTAAATTTGAAAGTTTAGAATTTAAGAGTTTAGATTTTTTGAATTTTGAGATTTTGGTAATTTAATAATTTTGGGAATTTGAAATCTTGTTTCAGAATTGTTTGAGATTTTAGGATATGAAAACTCAGTACCATAAAACGGGGTGACTATGATAGGTTTGAGATTTTTCCGCAAAATGAAGAGTACAAATTAAATACGTACGGAATGGTATGGAATAATTCTAACCGTGGTAGAGAAGTGTTCAAAGTACTCTTAGAAGAAGTTTTCATAAAATTTTGAAAAGTTTTAAAAGTGAGTTAACTATAATTAAGAAAATGTTGATAAATAGCATTATTTTAATATTCTGAAAGTGTCATGATTTTCTCAATGAACATGATTTCGAATCGAAAAATGGAATGCATTTTCGGATTCTTTGGACAATTTTCCACTAGGAGAAGGTAAAATAAGTTTGTAAATAATTGGTATTATGTGTTTTTGAAACATAATTCAAAAACATCTCCCAATTTATAGGCATTTTCAGTAGAACAAATGTCATATAAAATTCGAAAACTTTTGATTCTTGCTTCGATTTCAGTTTAAAGTGTAATATACTTCGATTATTTTATAAACAAAACTAGTTTTAATGAATTTTAGGCAAAATTTTGACTTTTTAACAATTTTACCTAAAATTTATATGTATTTTGTTGAAAAGCTTATAAACTTAGTTAACTATTTATAAACATTGATTTTTTTTCTTAAAAGCTGTATCAGACACTTTAGTGATGGTACATTTGACGTAAACATAAAATTTGAACACATTAAATCTGATTTTTACAAGAATAACTATGACTATCAAAGTCACCCCAGAATTCAAAATAAGAATTTTCAATGCAACTATTTTTAAACACTATTGACATTTTTTTTTATCAAAAATAGTGCATGCATCTTGTGTGGCCTACCCTACATGTCTTAAAAATAGTAATCTAAAGACATTTTGATTTAAATTATAATTGAAATTATATCAATGTCACCCCGGTTTACGGTATCTTTTTTTTTATTTGAATATTTTGGATTTTTTTCGAGTTACAAATAAAGGGTTTTTAATTTTCGAAATTTTGGAAAAAAAAATTTTTTGAATCTAAAATTAGAGAGTTTCTAAATTTGGTAATGTTATTCTAGGATTGAAGAGCTCGGATTTTTTTTAAATCTGAGTTTTAATTTTAAAGCTTTGAAATTTTTTAATTTAATTGTATAGGAATGTTGGAATATGAGCATATTTATTAAATTAAATTTTGATTTTTGAGTTTTTGAATTTGAGAGTATTTATTTTGAATTTGAAAACGTGGTAATTTTCAATGAGGAAGCTTTGAAGTTTCTAAATTTTGGAATTTTTATTGAAAAAATGTTCATCATTTCATAAATCAGAATGTTATTCAAAACATCCCACAATCAAAGTGTTTGAAAGTAACATATTTGCGATCAACATGAATGATTTTCAAAATTATATGAGAAAGTCATTTCGTTCTGCTTGGTTTTGGTATGAAACATTATAATTTTATTACATTTATTTGTGTTTTGTAATTTTTTCCAATGTGTGATGTATATAAAATCGTTACTTAATCCACCTTTATGTGGTTGGTATTTTCCTCACATTCATATAGAGAATACATTCAGTCAAAATAGCATGATTACCCCATAACATTTTTAACAAAATAAATTCATTACTTATTTCTTTTATAAGGTTTTCAGATCTCAATATTGCTACACCCACAGGAAAAATATATTTCAACATCTGCAACAGTGGATTTGCTGCAGAACACGTTGCATTTTATAACGTTTTTTCAGCAAGCTTATTTATTATCATATATCATGTCTGCTTCAACCAATCTTGCTGAAAGTTTTAGAACAAGTCCAGAAGTAGCTATTAGAATAGCTTATGGTTGCGACAATGAGTTTATATCTATAATTTAAACTTGAAGATATTTAAAATAATGTTATCATTCGTCGGAGATTTGTAAATTTAGCGTAAATTGAATGTTTTTTTAGCACTGCGGTTAACGTAAAGAGATGTGAGAAAAATGTCCAGAAAAGATTCAATTTCAACTTTAAACTAGATTACAAGATCCCACCGCCTCATCAAATAAATCACAGAATCACACCACTTCAACCTTAATTATCAAAGTTTATTCACTAAATTGGGTTGAAAATCCCGGAAAAGTCAAAGCACGGATCTCAACTCGAAACTTGAAACCGTAAATTTCCCTTAAAACCCCTTATGTATCCCTCAAACCCGAAAACCCCCATCATCAATCCCAAATTTGCCCGAAAACCAACACGACTTGTGTCACTTCTCCTCACCGATCACATTAGAATGTGTCACTCATTAAGTATACATGGGCAAACACACACACACAACCCCCAGGCACTTCCGTACCTTATTCTGTCCCTTTTTTGCTTCCCCCCACCACAACCCAAAAAAGCTTGAAAAGCTTTCTACTGCCTGATGGTTTTTGCTGAAATCGGGACACAAAAGGATGAAAGAGGAAAACCACCGCAGCCGCCGCCCCCCAAAAAGGACGGACAACACACCTGGCTGACCTCAGGTGGAGCGAACCACAATCATCGAGGGAGGAGGAGTGGGACATCATGTATTAACCAATAGTTGGATAACCAACCAATTTTTGTGCGAACATAAAATTTAATAATTCAGCTGGTCCTAGGGGGACGGTGGCAGTGGCTAAGTTGCATTCAGATATTGGTTTTCACAAAGCAAAAAGCATGTTTCATAAAAGGGAAGAGAGGACGACAGTGGTCGAGTAGATTTTTTTGGGAAATGGGTCAGGGAAAATTGTTTTTGGGGTTTGCTTTAGGAAGTTTAGTTCCTGAAAAATACAGATTTGGTTTTGGCGAACAACTGTATCAATTGAGCTATTTTGAATAAAATAATAATTTCTTCAATTTTCATTATATACGTTTAGGGTTAATTAATTTGCACAAATTGGGCTAGAGTTGTTCAAAGTTAGGTAATGATTTGCATGCGTTGAATTATCATGTCGTTTTTGTGATTGACCGTAAAAAACCTGTAACAATGGAAGGTGTAAAATTTGGAGATGTAAATTTACATACGCAATGACTAGGGTTAGTGAAATTTCACGATTTCGCCGTCAGCGTGAAATCCGCAAAATTAGTCTTTTTCCGCGAAATCCCGTGAAATTTTATGTTTGTGTGAAACAACAATGATTTTTCTCAAAGGGTAATTCTCCGCCAACTCACACAGCAGTTGCCCCGACCCCTCTTCGATTTGCGTGAAACTTTGTCCTAAGGGGTAACTTTTGTCCCTGATCACGAATCCGAGGTCCGTTTTTTGATATCTCGTGACGGAGGGGCGGTACGACCCCTTCCATTTTTGCACATGCGAAAAAAGAGGTGTTTTTCAATAATTTGCAGCCTGAAACGGTGATGAGATAGAAATTTGGTGTCAAAGGGACTTTTATGTAAAATTAGACGCCCGATTTGATGGCGTAATCAGAATTCCGAAAAAACGTATTTTTCATCGAAAAAAACACTAAAAAAGTTTTAAAAATTCTCCCATTTTCCGTTACTCGACTGTAAAAAATTTTGGAACATGTCATTTTATGGGAAATTTAATGTACTTTTCGAATCTACATTGTACCAGAAGGGTCATTTTTTCATTTAGAACAAAATTTTTCATTTTAAAATTTCGTGTTTTTTCTAACTTTGCAGGGTTATTTTTTAGAGTGTAACAATGTTCTACAAAGTTGTAGAGCAGACAATTACAAAAATTTTGATATATATACATAAGGGGTTTGCTTATAAACATCACAAGTTATCACGATTTTACGAAAAAAAGTTTTAAAAAAGTTGGTCGTCATCGATCATGGCCGTTCATGGTCACCCGCGACAGACACGGACGACGAAACAAAGAGAAACGCAAAAATTAACTTTTTCAAAACTTTTTTTCGTAAAATCGCGATAACTTGTGATGTTTATAAGCAAACCCCTAATGTCTATATATCAAAATTTTTGTAATTGTCTGCTCTACAACTTTGTAGAACATTGTTACACTCTAAAAAATAACCCTGCAAAGTTAGAAAAAACACGAAATTTTAAAATGAAAAATTTTGTTCTAAATGAAAAAATGACCCTTCTGGGACAATGTAGATTCGAAAAGTACATTAAATTTCCCATAAAATGACATGTTCCAAAATTTTTTACAGTCGAGTAACGGAAAATGGGAGAATTTTTAAAACTTTTTTATTGTTTTTTTCGATGAAAAATACGTTTTTTCGGAATTCTGAGTACGTCATCAAATCGGGCGTCTAATTTTACATAAAAGTCCCTTTGATGCCAAATTTCTATCTCATCACCGTTTCAGGCTGCAAATTATTGAAAAACACCTCTTTTTTCGCATGTTCAAAAATGGAAGGGGTCGTACCGCCCCTCCGTCACGAGATATCAAAAAACGGACCTCGGATTCGTGATCAGGGACAAAAGTTACCCCTTAGGACAAAGTTTCACGCAAATCGAAGAGGGGTCGGGGCAACTTTTCCCGATTTCGTGTGAGTTGGTAGAGAATTACCCCAAAATATTTTATTAAACTCAAGAAGGAATAAAAATAATCTTAAGTACTACTGTAGAATTGAGCAATTCAATACCCTTGTTCAAATTATGACGATTTCGTGGACGGTGTGAAATTCTTGAAATTTGACAATTTTCTCTTTTTTTTCAAATAAGATCATAATAAATATTTCAACCATAGAGACTATTTAAGTAAATTTTATTAGTTTTCAATTCAAAGGGTTGATATGAACCATTTGAAGAATTGTTCAGAATTTTCAGTTTTTTTTAAACTAACTATATTTAGTAATATTTTCATTCGCTGTAGTAAAATTTGTATTATTATTTTTATTTGAAAGGAATTATTTCAAAAGAAATTAAAAGCATCAAGCTTTGTTTTATTCAAAATAAAAGGAAGAGTATTTTTCACCTTTTAAAAACATTTTACCGATATTTGTTTGTTAGGTTGAATGATTCCCGCGAAATTTAAAAAATGCCACCTGTTCTGTTTGCTGTTCTGATTTGGAATAAAAATTTCGATTTCATTACAAATTGTAATATTTTTTCTATTATTTTTAAATTAAATTTTCTAAAAGAGAGATGAAAACCTTTTAAAATTATTTGGAATGGGTTAAATGACGCAGAAAATTGAAACTATTTTACTCAATTTGGCTGGACAAGATTTGATATGAAATTCAATAAAATGCAAACTGATAAAACAGAAGCAAATCAGCGAAAACCTTGAAGCTTTATCAGTCGAATATCAAAAAGGAAAATATAAATAAAGCCCATCCTTAAACCAGGTGGACAATTTTTTCAAAATTAGGAGATTTTTAGTGTCATATTAAAATTTCGAGAAGATTTTTTTAGTTAATTGAAGAATAATATATGATGAAGTATAAAAAGTAGTTTCTGTGATTTAAACATAACATTTTCAGAGTTATTTTATGAGAATGCTATTTTAAACTATTTCAGTTGTTTAGCAATTATTAGTTTTCGAAAATTATAAGATTTGACGAAAACAAAAACTTTAGCGAAAAAAAAACAGTTTGACAAAAACTTTGAATTAAATCTCCACCAGCCTTAAGTTATTTTTATGAACAGCAAAAAAATATTTAGTTGAATACAAAATCATAATCATATGGCATTTTCTATCAAAAACCAAAGACGTTGTTTTTTTCGTATTCTGCTTGAAAAGTTAAATTTTGCTGTTTTTCTAAGAATTTTTGCAGCGAATCACGAAATAGTAGTTTATGCAACAAGTTGCAAAAAGAGGATTTTTTCAGTACGAGTCGTACATTTATCCAACGAGGTTCACCGAGTTGGATAAATACGAAGAGTGCTGAAAAATCAAGTTTTTCAACGAGTTCCATACAACATTTTTTGCAATTCTGGAAAACACCCATTAAGTGAAATTTTAAGTCAAATTTCCATGTATTTTGTCAATAAATCGTTTAAATAAATAAAAAATTGAAAAGTGTTACTTTTCAAAACAAGTGCTGAAAAGTTCAACTTGTCAGCACCCATTTCAGTGCTGAAAAGTAGAACTTTTCAGCATTTATTTTGAAAAGTGTTGCTATTCGATTCTGTTATTTTTGGTACAGAAAATTAGGCTATTTCGTCGTTCAAGAATTACAGGAAATGTAAGTAGTTTTACGACGGAATTGCAAAAAAAAATTTCGTTGCCCTTTTTCTATTGTTGAACTTAAGCATGTGACCCATGAAATGCTTTAAATCCAAGATGGCGGTTAAAATGGCAATAATGAAATTTTGAAAAACCAAAGGTTTTTTTTCGAATATTCATGAGATATCGAAAAATGGAGCTCGTATTTGTGACCAGGGACAAAAGTTACCACTTAGGACAAAGTTTCACGTGGAGAATCACCCATACAGAAAGATATTTGGAATTCTCGCTAATCTTCCGTACAATAATTCAAATGGTGTAAATCCAGTAGACGAATTAATCGTTGTATTATACTGGAAAGTGAAAAATGGAATTAATTGATCCCATGTTTGCGGATTCCCAACAATAAAGTTTCGCAAATAGATTTTCAGTTCTCTATTTGATCGTTCTACTAAATTTGCTTGTGGATGATATGCACTTGTATTTATCTTCTTTATTTTCAAAATTTTGCATACATTTTTCAATAAATTACTCATAAAATTTGTTCCTTGATCGGTAACTACCTCTAGTGGAGCACCATAGCGACAAATAAAATGTTCCACGAATGCTTTAGCGACAGTTGAGCTTTCCTGGTCAGGCAATACAGCAACTGTTAAAAATCTTGTTAGATCATCTTGAATCACTAAACCATAACGATTATTGTCGTCAGATGGGGTTAATATTACAATATCCATAAATACTTTTTGGAAGGGTTCCGTTGAAGTCGTTGTTATCTTCATAGGAATCTTATTCTTGGGCCAAATCTTGTTCTTTTGGCACAGTTCACATTGTCTTACATAGTTTTCAATATCTCTACGCATGTTTTCCCATGTGAAAAGTGGACTTATACGTTGAAGCATTCTTTTACCTCCCACATGACCTCCAAGGGGAGCATCATGAAATTCTTTCAAAACCGTTTCTCTGTCTTCTACTTTTACAAACATTCTGTCTTCATTAGATGCATATAGTGTAAACATTTTATCAAATTTTTCCTGCCATAAATCTTAGAATATTGACATCGGGAAGTTGCTGTAAATTTCTAAATGAAATAATTTGAATATTTTTAGCTGATTTGGCAAAATCAGGACATTTAACAAAACTTTCTAACAAACCCTCAAATAACTCTTCTCTATTAGTAATTGAACGTTTTGATCCATTCAAAATAAAACCCCACAATTTGTTATCTGGAAATGAAAAAAATCTTCCATTTATATTGTCCTTCATACCATGTGGTAGATCCACCAATTCACTTAACTCTTTGAACGCTGTCTTACTATTAATTATGACAAAATTAGCATCTGTATTATTCTCATTGATCATTGTTTTAGTAAATTTAAGTAACCTAAAATTTATTTCTTCTTTGTTTTGAGCATCGAAAAAGTCATCCAATGTAAACTTTTTCCATGATTCATCATCCTTTTTGTCCACAATATCGATAGCCTGTAAGGAATCAATAGTTATGTCTAAATCATCATCATTGCCTGAAAGATTATCAGTTTGATTAACAGTAGTATCATTTGAATTCTGTTGTAATAAAGATTGATTATTTTGAACAGGTTTTGAGTTATCAATTAAATTTGAATTTTGACGTGTTTGTTGTCTAGTAATAACAGCAATCAAATTATTATTTGAACTTTCGGAAACATTTTCAATGTTTGCATTTGAATTTTCTTCGTGCTTAATACGAGAAAGAAAATCAGCAACAATATTTTCTTTTCCCTGTTTATAACGGATATCACATCCAATACCTTGAATTATTAACCTTAATTTGGAAAGAGTCGATGAGGTCTCTTTTAGTCTCCAAATTGCAATCAACGGCCTATGATCAGTATAAACAATAAACTGTTGGTTAAAAATATAATGTTTAAAATATTCAACTGCCCAAACTATAGCGAGTAATTCTTTTTCAATAACGTGATACTTCTTTTCAGAAACACTTAATGCTCTACTAGCATAAGCGATTGGGTTATCATTTGTTTTAGCATTTGATAACACTGCTCCAACAGCATAATCACTAGCATCTGTTGTAATGACAAAGGTATCCTTATAATTTGGACGTACTAAAACTGGTTCTGAAATTAAGCAGTGTTTCAAATCATGGAACGCCTTTTCACACTCTTCAGTCCATTTAAATTTAACATCTTTTTTCAATAAATTATTCAAATGTTTGCGTTTATCTGCCATATTCGGAATAAACTTGCCGTAAAAATTGATTGTTCCCAGAAATGAACGAACATCCTTAACATATTGAGGACGTTTTAATTCTTTGATTGTTTTAATGTTATCATCTGTAGGCATAATTCCATGCTTATCAATCGTATGACCCAGGTAATTAATCTGTGTCTTCAGAATGGTACATTTTGATGTTTCTACCTTCAAATTATTTTGGTATAACGCTTCTAAAATTTTGAACAAATTTTCGTTATGTTCTTCAATAGTTTTTCCAAACACAATAATGGGTCACCAACAGAGACGCGTTTGCGAAATGTCGTGTTGGTCCGGGTGCTTATTTCAAATCGCGATTTTGGTGTGAAAACGGAGGATCTATTCCGCTAAAGTGGTGTCATTCGATCGATTATAACGCTAAAGTGGTGTCATTCGATCGATTATAACGGGTGTATCGCGGAAGTTGTGGAGTTTGTTGATTTTCTTCGAAAATTTGAGTGTTTTGGAGCAGTTTGTTTGGCTGACGGTTGTGCGCTTCAGTCCATTTTTTCTTGTTGCTAACGTCGCCGTCGCGAGAGCGACTCCCTTGATTGTGTTTGTGTGGCGCCGATATTTTAAACTTGCATGCAAGCGTTGTGTACATTGCTGATGGAGCAGAAGAAAAATGTGATTGTGTTGGTCCGTCGATGACTGCTGATTGCAGTCAGGGATGATCTTCTTGCCATGACCTCAGGATTTACACGCGGATCGGCCCATGGAAAGGAAATGGTGGATGTGGAAGCAGAGCATCGGGTGAGAGCGTTCTGTGTTACTTTGTGTTGTATGAGCGATTCTGATATGTATGCGTTTGTGTGAGTGTGAGGTCTGAGTCTGAGTTTTATCTAGATAACTTTGGGTTGGATCATTTTCCCTTTTCTTGGAAGTGATGCCAATTTATTTTAGATTCTAAAATATTGTGGTAATTTCAAATATGGCTTAAGAGCATTTGTATCATGAAAACATGACTATTTCTTTTTCTTTTATTATTACGCATTGTTCCAAAACAACAATCTAAATTTCGATAGTTTGCAGTAGCGCAGATCAGTAATCATCATCATTTTTATTTTAGTGTAAACTCTGTGAATTGCGCTCAAGTTTGAATGGAAGTATGAATGTGTTTATTGCTGAATAATAACATTTTTTTTCAGATAGCGGTCTTGATTAACTGAATTGATCGTGATTATTTTTGATTTTTTTCTCGCTAGCTGTAATAAAACAATCTTTCTTATATCTTCGTTTATTGGAAGGCACGCCGCCGGTTGAGTTCGTTGAGGTCTTTTTAGTGTTGCCAAATAACATGTTAATTTCATTAGAAAATTATCAAAATTTCATTACAGAGAGGTATAGAACACGCAAGGTCAAGAGGTATACGTGGAGCACGTCGGTCGAAATAGAAAATTCGTTTTTTTTAACGTTTGCACGGTGCATGTAATTGGAATAAAAACACGTCGCGTTGGTTAATTCTTTTCGCGAGTTTGATTAAACACTTAGAAAAATCTCTTATCATGATTCAATCTTTCCACAGCCGGCTGTCTAAGAAAGAATCGTTTAATTAATTAAAACATCTATCAGCTAAATTTAAAAAGTCTCTACAGCAGCATCCGATTGTCTGCTTTGAGAATAAATGTTTAACCATATAAAAAAACTAACCTTCAATTGAAATAAACGGGAAACGTCTCTACAGCAGCATCCGATTGCATGCCTTGAGAATAAAAAAATACAACTTAAAATATCATGCCACTGGTCGCAACGCTTGCTTAGAGCGTATCCTAGATCTTTTACCTCCCCAAAAACCGTCCAACTCCAAGCGAAACTTACTTGGGGACACCGTGGAGATTTTCCCTTGTCCCCTTAAAAAAGTGGAGCATCAACACTTCCCGTCTTCCAAATCCCTTTCCTTGTCCCTGGTGCGCGGTGGAGATGGGAGCGGCCGGCAATGGACGGCTGTCATGGTGGTGAGAATCTGGTTCAGGTGGAATTGGTTCTTTTCCCAGTTTTCAATTCCTAGGCAACTTGGGCTTAGACAATCATCACTTAACATGGCGAAATCCAGTCTGCAATCCGCTAAAATCACCGTCTCCTAGCGAAGCGAAGCGAAGCGAGAATCACCCATACAGAAAGAAGGATTCATCATCATACCAGCAAAAGCCTTCTGGTTGCTTTGGTTGATTTTCGTCAATAATTATTCCATTCTTTTTTTTCGCTGAACCTATCATTTTTTTTCCGGGAACAGTTAAATTTGGCAGTTTTTCTGAGAATAGGCTGAGAAAATATATGTTTTTTGCCAAGATTGTGTTACTTTTACAATTTTTGGTCATAACGTCATGATTCGAATTCCCGGACGCTTCGAACCCCGGACACCTCATCTTGTTTTATGAATTATTTGGAAGTTCGCATTAT
The DNA here is from genome assembly GCF_016801865.2 of Culex pipiens pallens. Classification (NCBI taxonomy): domain Eukaryota; kingdom Metazoa; phylum Arthropoda; class Insecta; order Diptera; family Culicidae; genus Culex; species Culex pipiens. The sequence goes on from NC_068939.1 coordinate 142,813,958, forward strand.
GAATGTTTTTTTTTTTTTATTATTTTGATTATGAATGTCAAAACTGTGTTATTTGATGAATTCTAACATCAACTATCATTTAAAGTTTGTTTAAACGCTGTAGTTAATGCCAAAATAATAAAATAAAATTATAAGTCAACCAAAAACGTGAAACATTTCTTTGAAATATTTCAGGGGCGTCCAAAGCACCGGGAAGGAAAAGTACAAATTTATGGTACCGATTTGCTTAAATTCTGTTCACTAACATTTCAGTACAAATTTGTGCGATTCATAAGCAAAATCGAGTGTCCGGAATTCGAAGCAAAAGTGTCCGGATTTCGAATCAGCTTTTATCAGTGTCCGGGATTCAAAGCACAACAAGTAGGGGAAGGTGGGGCAAGACGACCATATGGGGCAAGAGGAACAATCGCTTGTACGGCCGTAATTGTTACAATTTTGATTATTTCCAGTATGAGGAAATGTTGCTAGCAATGCAATTAGCTGATTCTATTACCACATAACCGCCAAAACGACGTAAACGCCACGGAGCATAAGATTTAATGAAGTTTTTTTACAAACCTTTATTTTCTTATAATATTTGGAAAGTGCAAAATAAGACTTTGGGTTCGTTTTAAGGCTCATTTTATCAAAATGCAATTTTTCCTAGATCAGTAGTGTCCCTACCAATGACTTGCACCTATTATAAAGTATGATTTAACTTTTGGTTATATTTGTTGAGAGCTTTAAAAAAAATTGTTCAGTTGGGGCAAGTGTACCATATGGATTTTTAGTATGGAAAAAAATACGAATTGCTGCAACAACATATTTTATTGGGAAATAAATTAATAGACGTACTTAATAACTGATAAACAATTGTTTAAAAAATGTCCATACAAAATATAGTGATATTATGAAAATTTCCTTTTTTTCATCTAAGTAATAATCTTTTTCGTAAAAACGATCAAATTTTTAGTAAAATAATATTCTTTAATCTAAAAATGAAAGAAACGTTGATGTATCTAATAATAACAGTTCAATTGTCAGCAACAGTTTGTCATGCATTGTTCCTCTTGCCCCAACGGGTTGTTCGTCTTGCCCCACTAGTTGAGTAGAACATACGGAAAATTAAAAAAATTAAAATCATTTTTTGCATTAAAAAACAGGATTTTTTGAAAACTTGTTCTATCAAAGTCTTAGTCAAGACCTGGAATAATATGATTATTATAAAATCCGACAGATTTTTAACGTTTTTAATGGTTTACAACGATCATTTCCTTAGCTTGTTACACTTGCCCCACTTTCCCCTAATGTTAATTTTAAAATTCTGATGAAAAATTGTTAGAAAAGAAATATTTTGCATGAATTCTTTTAAAACTGGTTGTTTATACTACATCCTGATGATATTTCTACATGTCCAATTTATTACATGATTTTTTGCCAGATATAACAAAAATGATATGCTACTAAGTGTCCGGATTTCGAATCATGACGTTATTAGAATCAAATTTTAAAAGTTATTTTTTTGTTTGGGTTCGAGTCTTGGTATCGGCACTTCTTTTTTTTTGAAGGGTGAACTTTTTGGAAAATGAACCCACGAGTAAAGTGCTCTCGGTAATTTCGGGATATATCCTCTCCGTCTGTTCACAGTACCATTTGATTACTGAACCATGCTTTTTTATCCTCTCGTATGTCAATGCCCAGTTCTGGGTGTATAAACATATGAAACACAATAACTTAGAAGAATTATAAAAAACATATAGATTTCTATTGTTCTAAACTATAATTTTTTTTATATAAAAACAACTAACTTAAAATCCTGAAAATGTATCAATTCTTTTCGATTTAGCTGATTGGTGTCACACAGATATTAAAGCATCAACAAAAAGTTCACATTTTCCCACAGTACTTTGCGTGTACTTTTTTCCGTAACATTCAAAGAAGTAAATTTCCATGGGAATAATAACAAAATGCCACACTTGCCAGCTTACCACAGAAATCCCCACGCACACAAACACACACAGCAATCGATTCAAGGAAGGAGGACGGCTGGTTGACTCGAATACCAATTGGTATTCAGGGCAGCAACCAACAAACATCATCATCATGATTGAGTGATCGTTAATGAAACAACTGTTTTTATCCCTCCCCCGCACCACCACCACAACGCGGGACCGGCTCATTTCGCACGTTTCGATATTTTTTTGTTTCTGCGCAACGGTCGTATTCAAGTTTGTGAAAGTATTAGTTCCGCTATTCCTCTCGATTACGCCCTTTCCAAAGGTTTCGCCAGCTTTGTGTCATTACCAGCGGTAGCAGCCCGCCAGTGATAAGGTGGGAAGAAGCGAGCCCAAAAAAAATGTTAATTTATTTGTGATTGATGAACAGAAAAGCACACAAAAGCAAACTACTCATTCAAACAATTGCAAACAAAAACATTCAAATATTTATACACCATGCCACACCACACCGCTCGTATGAGGGAGGAGCGCACATGTTGGAGTTGCACGCGCGAACACACACACACACACACGTGCCCACAGAGCAATGCCGGAAAGCCATAAATGAGTCAACAGAAACAACAATAACAACAACAGCACAGCTGTGTATGTTTTTATGAACGGAAAATCAACTTTTTTTATGCCAATGAAACATTTATACACACACAGGAAAACACGTTTGTTAAAAAATCATTCGCTCTCACAAACACACACACACACAAAATACACACACACACATACAGACTCGAGCACACAAACTGAAAGAATTATTCATCACAACAAAACAAGAATTGTTACGTAATGCGTGGACTTTAAAAGAAGCACGAAGAAGGACGAAAATAAACTGATAAATTGTACAGCAAAATCACACACACGAAAAAAAAATAACATAAAAACGACAAATTAAAGAGGAAAGAACGAACACACGCAGCATGCGTTGACAAATAGTAAACAAAGCTCGATTGACAATCCTCGCGGCGTCACAATACCCATACGCGCAAACGAAAACGATGAAATTCATGGTCATGTTGAGCAACCACACTCAAAACAAGAAAAACAAACAAACAAAAAGAAAACATGAACTCATTCTTTACTTTTGAAATGTGTAAAATAATTAGGATTTTTTAAATATTTTATTTTGTTATCGAATATATCTTATATGAATTTTACTTTTATGAACCCTTTGTTTTCATTACTTTTACACCCAGGAATTTGTATAGAATTGGGGAAACAAAGTGAAAACAGAACAATAGCTTCCTTTGCCAGTAGTGAGAAATTTGTTTTAAGTTAACTGAAAATCGAGCATGACAATGTAAAAGGACCAAAGAAGAAGTGTAAACAAACAGCTCATCATGCATGTTAAATGGGTAAACTTCCTACTCACGATGGAGTGTTTGTTTATACGATTCATCTTTGTTCCTTTTACATTGTTTTGCTTTCAATAGAAAATTAAATGATAAACTGAAGCAAAAAAAGAGACGAAAATTATAGGCAAATAAACGAACGCTGGAAAGCCGGAATCGTTATGTTATTTTTAAAAGTAAAAAGAGACAAAACTAAGGAAAGGAAGCTGCTCCCAAGTTTTACCTGTATTATACTAGTTGTAGTTAACTATGAAAAATTGACAGCTAATCATCAAACACTCAATCACTCACTGACAAAAACAAACAGTAAAAATCCTCACCCTCGAACTAACGAAGATGCAAGTATGGTTTTTTGCTAATCAGAGATGGCGCTGAAATGCATTTTTTAACAAAACTATTGATAGTAAACAAACACACCTATACACACACATGTTTCACCTACACAAACACTAACAAACACACACATGTAAGGTAGACTGACTGGCAAACGATTCCTGACTAATGATTGTTCGTTGTGTATAAAAAAATGGTAAAAGGAAGAGCGATGGAAGATAAGGAGTAGGAAGAAGAAGCAAACGTTGAAGAGACCTTAAGAAAAGCAAAATAAAGTAAGTGAAAAACTGTGTATAGATATTTAAACATTTACTGGTTTGTGTTTTAGTTATATTTTTCTAGCATTCCGAAACGAGTCCTGTTCAAGCACTTGGAAATATCGGGAGTAACAGTGCGAAGGGGCAAACATCAATGAGTAGTTACAAAACGTTATTCAGATCTATAGCTACCTTTTAGAAAATACTAAAATTTTAACAATCAAAACATGCATAGCTTTATATAGGCTTTTTAAAATCAAATTTCAAAGTTTGAGACATTTTTTTTGCAAAATGAAGATTTTAAATTAAACACATACGGAATAGTATGGAATCATACTGGTAGAGAATTGTGCAATGTACTTCAAGGAGAAGTTTTGATATTATTTTGAAAAGTTTTCAAAGCTAGTTAACTATAGGGGAAATATACCTACTTTTTTAAGCCTAATAAGCGGTCGTGTTTGAATGATGCTGGATAATCTGGAGTGTTCCTTGAAATTTACTAAAACCAAGTACACCAAAGAGTAGAGCAACTTTTTGTGAACATTTCTTTTAATTTTCACTTTTATTAACAATTATTTTATTCCTTTTACAAGCATTTTAAAAATATATTTCCCAAATGCATTTTAATCAGTCGAGTGCATTGGGCCACACCCATTTTCCTATTTTCAGCTTAGTTCTTTTTTCTTCCAGCGTTCTTTTGGGTCTGCTTAGTGCTGCCAAAATTGATGAAATTTTAAGCGAACACTCACGAAAAGTAGCATTTATAGAGAAAATTTTCTGGCATCACTGGCTCACTGCACCAGAATGTTGGTGGTGTTGGAGGCCACCCTTTGTTTTTTATTTGCCTTCGCTTCTCGCTCGGTTTTCTTCAGCCTTCGATTGGAATGGGTCGTCAATGTTCAAACGTCAAAAGACTTGGCGCGTTTGTTTTTTTGATGGCGCTTGCTAATTATTTACATGTTTCGGGATTATTTTTCAAATGAGTGACTAACTAATGTGCAATAGAATATGATGCCTGTAGTTGAAAGCAATTTTATATCTTAAGCGCTTTGAAAACGTTAGCGCAACTGAAAAGATACTGATGGCAACTTTCGTTGCGCAGTCAACCTCTCATCTTGCGTGTGGATGTGTGTGCCACCAAAATGATGAGAAATGGTCTCTCAAAATAGAAATTATGATAAAAAATGCATTGAATTTGATCTTTTTGGCCAGTAAATGGCATTTGTGTGCTTACTTGAGGCGGTGCTGTTGCTGGTAAGTTTTTAGCCTAAATAGTATTTTTGGAGCTTTAATCGAGCATCAAACTCTTCATATGACGAAGATAGGTGTATGATTAGACAGGACATATTTCCCCTACTTAATAAAATTATGATGAATAGCATTATATTAGCATTTTCAATGTGTCATGATTTTCTCAATGCAGATGTATTTGAATCGCAAAACGGAATGCACTTTCAAATACCTTGAACAATTTTCTACTAGGAGATGATAAAATTAGTTTGTAAATGATAAATTGTGTGTGAACTCACTAAAATTTCTATATAAACAAATTTCATATAATAGGTGAAAACTTTTGATTTATGCTTCGAATTCAGTTTAAAATACAATATGAAAAGATAAACTTGGTAAACTAAATAAAAACATTGATTTTTGTTCTTTAAAAACTATAGCAGCAGATTGTACATTTGACGTAAACATAAAATTTGAACATCTAAAATCTGATATTAACAAGAAAACGTTACTTAATCCACCTTTAGGTGGTTGTTGCCTTCCTCATATCCATAAAGTCAATACATTCAGTAAAAATAGCATCATTCCCTCTTAACATGTCTAACAAATCAACTTTATCACTCATTTCTTTTGATAGGGTTCGCAGACCTTCAATATTTCTGGCTCATCAGCAAGGTCTGATAAAAAACCTTTCCAACGATAGTTCACATGGAAGATTCAGACAATATTTCTATCACAATATCTGAAATCCGGCCTCCAAAAAGTGTATAAATAACACTTAAGTGCTGATAACTTTTGATAGGGTTGTCAGATCCTCGATGTTTTAGGCTCATTTGAAAGGTCTTTTGATTATCTAACTAACGACAGGTCGCATGATGGACCCGGACATCATTTTTATTGAAATATCTGAGATCCGGCCTCCAAAAAGTGTATAAATAACACTTAAGTGCTAATAACTTTTGATAGGGTTGTCAGATCCTCGATGTTTTAGGCTCATTTGAAAGGTCTTTTGATTATCTAACTAACGACAGGTCGCATGATGGACCCGGACATCATTTTTATTGAAATATCTGAGATCCGGCCTCCAAAAAGTGTATAAATAACACTTAAGTGCTAATAACTTTTGATAAGGTTGTCAGATCTTTAATGTTTTGGGCTCATTGGAAAGGTCTTTTCAATACCTTTCTGAAAATGTATAACATGATAGGTTTTCTTGCAAAAACCACCCTTTTTACAATCTTCCGGACATACGCCAAAATCGTTTTTTTAGCATAACTTTTGAAGTACTTTGCTAAACTTGCTGATTTTAAATAGAGACCTATGGGACCCCAAGACGGATCGAATGAGACTAATACGGTCAAAATCCGTTCATCCAGTCCGGAGATAATCGAGTGACAATTTTTTGTCCACCCACCTACACACATCCACACAGACATTTGCTCAGAACATGATTCTGAGTCGATATGTATACGTGAAGGTGGGTCTAGGTTGTCAAATTAAGAAGTTCATTTTTCGAGTGATTTTATAGCCTTTCCTCAGTAATGTGAGGAAGGCAAAACTCAAAAAATAAAAAAAAAACAAGATAAACTATGACCCCGAAATTCTATAAAACTATAGCATTTGCAAATTCATAGTATTAAAAATAACTTCAAATTTTAAGACATTTCAACCATTTGCTGCTGTTTAAAGATAGTTCACAAGTGACAATTTGTAATATTTGTTTAATTATTTACTGTTGGTATAATATTTAACTCGTATGCATACACTTTATTATGCATCAGCAAAATGCAGCTCCGATATCGATGGAAATAAAAAAATGTTGGCCTTAGCGCCAAAATGAAATGGCATGAAAATATGACAAGATTTCTGAAAAATACTCAAAAATATATATTTTTTTAAAGTAAATTTCGATGGATCTATTTTCATCCTGGCCAAGACGTTAGTTAAGTTTGCCAAACAGTTGTTAGGTTGGCTAAATTCCTGACAAAAAAATAATTAACATTTTGGAAGAATTTGGTTTATGTATAGTTTTGAAGATTTTCCTCTCTGTTATATGGAAAATACGTAAATAATATGAAGCTATTATTAGACATTTTTATGAATAAAATTACAGTATCCGATAGAAAAAAAAAATCAAAACGCAGTTTTCTCTTTTACATGAGATTTTCTAACGGATTTTTTTTCCTCCAAATTTGAGATTTTTTAAAGCATATAATTGATCCTTAAATTTCAGTCCCTGTTTAGATTGCATTATTAATTTACTCAATCTGATGGAACAATCTTTGATGACTCAATTTCTCAAATCACAATCTCACAAAACCTCTGCAAAATATCGACAAAACCTTTCCACATTGATGCACCCGAAAAAACCTCCGTTTGCCTATCAATATCTACTGACAATAATAATTGTGAAAACTGATACCTCAAAGGGACGGTAGCATCAGAGAGAACGAGAGAGGGGAAGGCAGAAGCTGTGTGCAAACAGAGGGAATCCAAACCCAACAGAAGAAGGGAAAAAAAGTCGAGCTGAATGAACACCAGAACACTCCGACCTGAAATATCTGTATTAATGACCTCATTGTGCCCCCGTTGATATGAGAAGGCCCGTTACGGTTAAGGTATGTTTGTGTCCGTTTTCGTTTTGTTTCCCTCTTGTTGGATCTCCGAGTGAGGATTGATGTCTCCATTTTTTCGAGGCCCTTCCAAACCTACCTGGTGGCTAGTTCTACGAAAGTCCGGTAGGCCAGGCCAGACGACCAACAACGACGACGACGACTCTAAATGGTGAGTGAGTTTTGTCTAATCTGTGACTTCCTAAAAGCATTCACCTCCCGCCGTTGCCGCACACCGGGGAGGTTTGCTGTCGTATAGGTACTTGGTCGTCGTCGTCGGAGGGACATTCAAATTTTTCGGTACACCTTCTTTTGCTGCATGATACCTGCTGTTGCTTGGTCCTAGTGGACGATCGGATCTTTTTCATATGACATCGGGAAAGGTAAGTAGGGCAGTTGGTTGAAAATGGTACGTTCTGATATTTGTTATACTACTACAAGCAATCAATGACTTTGTAGGAAGTGAGCTGGCAAGCAAAATAATTTGCTAAAATTGATCTATTGAGTGCAAAACTTATAGAAATTATCTATAACAATCTAATTCTTTTCGAAAAGAAATATCAATGAATTCTATTTCCAGTATGCAAAAACTGACATAAAATTTGATAAATTTGGGTTTCTACTTTTCAAAGAAAATAATTAAAAGTACCCTATTTTTAAAAAAGAAATGAAATGCAACTTTTTGATTAAAGGATTGGCCATTTGCATCGATACTTAGGTTGAATTAAGGCTCAGAAAGGTATCATTCCCGATTGGTTATTTGGCGGCCATGTTTTTTTTAAAGAAACCCTTCAAATCTTAATTCAGAATGTAAGTAACTTAAGATAGAGGAACCAAAAATCTCGGATTAGTTTTCAAAAATACGTTAGAGTCAATGGTAAACAAAACTTTTTTTCAAAAACTAATGGCAAAAATGCTTAAGATTGTTCATCTACACGTTTTTCAAGTGCCCAAACCAAAAATAAATGAAATTTCGTTACAATTAGGAGAAAAACGAATTTTTAAGGGTCAAAGGTCACAGTGCTCTTACGACTTTTTGAAAACTTACCTGAGAAAATTATCAAAACATTTCCGTTCCTCTTTAAACCTCTGTAAAAATGTCACAGCATATTTTTGTTATGAAAAAATATTAGTAAAATATTCTTGAATTTTCTTCAAAAAACATCTGTCATAATTGAATTTGAATGGAGCGAGAAACATAACAAACTTAAGTTCCCCGAGTAGGGGTAAGTAACGAAGGAAATGCGTAACAATACCTTTTGCTGGAATCAATACCAAACTTTGGTATTCCTGAAACCTACGAAAATTGACTTAAAGATTTTGCAAGAGAAAAAATTGGTATCATACCAATTTAAGGTATTATTTTGATATTGCAAAATTGCAAAAAAAAAAATCGTTAGGGAGCGGCCGTGGCTGACTGGTTACGGTGTTCGCTTTGTAAGCGAATGGTTCTGGGTTCGATTCCCATCTGCTCCCAACGAGAAAGTTAAGAACACATAAATTTGAAATGGTGAATATGAACGAAAAATCAAAGTCGCTCGAGGAGGGGTTCGATCCTCCGTCATTTGGATTGGTAAGCAAAAATGCTAACCACTAGGCCATGGCGACTTGGTGAGTGTGGACTAGAATTGGGAATACTGTTACAGAGAGCGAGTTGTGGCGCTATAACCACGGCAAATAGGGACGTGGCGTTACATCGTGCTGCCACCTGGTTTTTTTAAGCGCAAGAGTGGAAAAGTGCTGAGTCATCGTCTAAAAATAGACGGCGTCCTATCTCGCCCAGCAAAATGAAGTCGATAAAGTAGTCGGTTTCGATGAGAAAAAGTGGAAAACGTGGTCTAAAAATAGCGACGCCATCCCCCTATAGTGTCCAGGGCATTCGTGGAAATACAATGTCCCATCCCAGAGGGTCCCGGAGTACCAAACCTTCTTAGCATGGTGCTCCCAACGAATACAACCAAAATCTCGGAGCGTATGGTGGTGTGTCCCCACGCTTCTTCCTCCCCTGTCGATTCAGAATTGTGTTGTTGTTCGAACACTCTGTGCTCAAACTCAACCCAATTACGAATCATCTCTGCGATACGACTTTACGCAGTAGGCCTGGCCGCTTTAACGCTTGTGATGTTTCAATGCATTCCGATGCAATGGCGCACTACAAACGTTAATAAATGACAAGAAGAGTGCTAGGCGTCATCTAACCTAAGGCACTCTCCAGGATCCCTTCGAAAGATTGGCTGCGCTAGGGTCTGATTAGATTAGATTAGATTAGAAATTGCAAAAAAAATCGTTGATCGGATACCAGATTGAGGTATTTTTTTGTACAGTGAACTCTCTGGCTGTCGATCTTCTCGATATCAATATTGCTTCAGCAAGAGCGTCCAATTTCCCGGGGTTACAGAATTCCCGGGAAACGGGAAATTTTCAACAAATTTCCCGGGAAATCCCGGGAATTCCCGGGAAATTTTTAAATTTATCAAAAATTGTTCTGATTCTTATTTTGGTTAATATTTTGCAACAAAATAGTATAAAATAGCAACATTATAGGTCAAAATGAGTGTTAGGTTCAATTATTGCTTTAGCTGCTTGTAAAAAAAACATACAACTTCAAGAAAATATAAAAAATAAATATCTGTCATTCAATTCGTTCAAAATAACAAAAAAATAATGATTAGTGTTTTGTATTGATGTGATGTAGCTAGGTATAATTTTTTAAATCAAAGTGTTTGGAAAGTGAGTAAAATGAATCCATGTTCCAAAACGATAAAATTGCTTTTGAATACGTCTCTGTTACCAGTTTGAGAGAACATGATAAAGAATAAAATTGATAATTTAGATAAAATGAAAAAAAAAATCATGCAGCAAATGTGTTTTTCATGGCAAAACATTGAAATGAAAAAAATAATAAAGAAATATGTTTTTCATGGCAAATAATTTATCCAGAACACATGTAACTGGTTTAATCTCATGAATAAATCTATAAGCATTGAATTTACTTTAAAAATCTACTATTCACTTGAAATACAATTTTTATGTGATCACTACTCAAAGTTTTCAAATGTTTGGAGCGATTATTTGAAATATGTTTGCATGTTTTGGGCACTTTTTATATAATACGAAGTAGTTTTTTTATTTGATCTTACGCCCTCGGTAGCTCTAGTGCTCTATAAAATTTCAACTTTTAACTGTAATTTTTTAAACAATTTTAAACAAATTAACCATTTTTCCCAATTTGGTCATGGTATTCCAGTTTGGTCATGGTAAACAAAAAGCAAAAAATAGATAAATTTTGATCTTGGGGGAAGAGGTACCTTATTTCAAATGATATAACACATTTTAATTGTTCATTTTTTTATTTTTGCCCAACAAATAAACAAAATCTATTCCTAGTTGTGAATGCTTCAGAAATTAATATTATCTGAAATAAATCTTGACTTGAAATTTTAAGACGAACTGATTAGTTCAAAAAGAACAGTAAATTGAATTTGATAAAATAAAATTTAGTGCTTTAATTATTTTTTTTAGGTTTCGAAATGTACCAAAAAGTTAAAAAAATGTATACTTCCGCTTGAATTTCGGGAATTCCCGGGAAATTTAGAAATTTCCCGGGAAACGGGAAATATTTTTTTTCGGGAAATCCCGGGCATTCCCGGGAATTTTTTTCCCGGGACGGGAAATTGGACGCTCTAGCTCCAGCTGTCAATAAATTTTTCAGTCCCTTCAAATAGATTGCTTTGATTTTTCGTTCTATAATTTGATAACTCCCGCTCTCGACGGTCCCTTCAATATCGACAACGAGAGAGTCCACTGTATTACAGTTTGTTATCAAATTCCTCTATAACTGTTTTTAAGTAAAATCGCTTTATATCGCCAATCGTTCATTTTTTGCGGTTCTCATTGATTATTATGTAGAATTGTCCAGGGAACACGATGGTGATAAAAAAATAAAAATAAAAATATAAAGAATTGGTCAAAACTGAATTTTAATACTTAAAACGTCAAAATATAATACACGGGGGCACTTGAGGGTTAAAGTTTTATTTAAATAGAATTCCTTGGACAATTTTCTATAAAATGCAACCTCTAGAAAGTCTTTTGCTCAAAAAAATGCAAAGTTATGATTAAAAGAAAAAAAGTTTTTTAGAAAATCGTCAAAAAAGAGGGCGGTGCCTAAAAAAGAGGGTTGGTCCAATCAGCACCAAACTTGGGATTTCTGTTGACTATCAATAGATGCACGTTCCCTCCAAGTTTGGTCCGAATCGGTGAAGGTCGAGTCCAAAAGTGTACTCAGTTGACATGGAATGGCCCATAATTTATTATTTTCGACTGCGATTATGAATTTGTTTTGAATGGAAAAGAAAACAAATTTTTGCACCAGTTTGATTTTTCCATGATCTGTCAGTCCAACAAGCGGCAGGGATTGCCTTTTTCAATGGTTGGTGCCAGGCAGCCTAGGAAGACTGGTGCAAGGTTCTGCGACGAAACTTAATTTTTGTTTTTGACAGAAAATTGCTAAAGGAACAGCGGGTGCTAACAGGCCTTTTTAATACTAGGTTAAATTTTCGAAACAACCTATTCCTCATGGGTTTCTTATGCAGATAGGACCTTTTGAAAATTTAATCTAGAATTGAAATCGAGTATAATATAGTTCATCAGGAAGTTTCAACAAATGCAAAATATTTTTTTTAACAGGCCTGGTTGGAAATGTATGTAATTTATATCAATTTCTATCTCTTACAGCTTCAGATTATATTAGACCAGTAATTAAGCTACTGAACGTCCAATATTTACACTGGCTAATTGAAACGAAAACTGGGTCGAATGATATAATACTAATATTGGGAATCTATAGCTTTCAGTTCGATCTGCTGAAAGGCAACTTCGTAATTCGATTTAATTTTAAACAAATGCCGGTTTCGGTTCGCAACACAAAGTGAAAAAAATAATTATGGTTTTATTTTATCACAAAAATGCAGAAAAAAAGGTTTTTTTTAAAATCTATTTTAAAGCGACATTGAAACTTTACCATGTTATGTTGATGTTATCCCAGTTTGAGTTAGGGGAAATATACCCATTTTAAGCCTAATAAGCGGTCGGGTTTGAATGATGCTTGAAATTTACTAAAACCAAGTACATCAACGAGTAGAGCACATTTTTGAACATTTTTGTTTATTTTCACTTTTACTAAAAGTTTTTATATTCCTTTTGCAAGAATTTAACAAAAATATTTCCCAAATGTATTTTAATCAGACGGGAATGCATTGGGCCACGCCCATTTTTCTATTTTCAGCATAGTTCTTTTTTCTTCCAGCGCTCTTTTGGGTGCTACTTAGTGCTTTCAATTGTGATTAAATTTTAAGCGAATATCACGAAAAGTAGAATTTATGGGAAAAGTTTCCTGGCATCACTGGCTCACTCCAACAGCTGCTGCTGGTGGTGTTGGTGGCCACTCTTTATTTGCCTTCGCTTCTCGCTCGGTTTTCTTGGTTTTCTTCAGCCTTCGATTAGAATGGGTCGTCAAATAGCAAAAGTCAAAAGACTTGGCGCGTTTGTTTTTTTTATGGCGCTTGCTAATTACTTACATGTTTCGGGATTATTTTTCAAGTGAGTGACTAACTAATGTGCAAAAGAACATGTTGCCGGTAGTTGAAAGCAATTTTATTTCTTAAGCGCTTTGAAAACGTTAGCGCAAGTGAAAAGATATTGATGGCAACTTTCGTTTACCCTAGCAGACGGAAATAACTTGGGAATAACATTTTCTGTTATTTGAAAATACAAGGCCAATATCATTATATGTTATTTATAACAGGATTTGTTATTCGTTGTTATGATTCTTTTGTATTGGATTGTTATCGTAATAACAAACTTATAACATTTTTAGTTATTCTTCGAACAAATCTTTGTTATTATTTTTTGTTATTTTAACAACTAATCCGATCATCCCAATAACAGTTGGCGGTATTCTTCCATAACACAAAATGTTATTCCCAAGTTGTTTTGGCTTTCAACCAATATCAGACCAATAACAAATTTTGTTATGATAACATAAACTGTTATTCAACCATAATGCAAAAATGGATTTTTCAAGAAGATTCCATAACAGTATTTGTTATTGAAATGGCATGCATTTAGTTATTACCGTCTGCCCGGGTAGCAGTTAAGCTCTCATTTTGCGTGTGGATGTGTGTGCCAACAAAACGATGAGAAATGGCCTCGCAAAATAGAAATTATGATCGAAAGAGCATTCAATTTGATCTTTTTGGCCAGTAAATGGCATACATTCGCGTGCTTACTCGAGGCGGTGCTGTTGCTGGTTAGTTTATAGCCTAAATAGTCCGGGACCCGTGGTGTAGCCCTGAGTTCGATCCCAGAGGGTCCCGGTGGCATTTTTCGAGACGAGATTTGTCTGATCACGCCTTCCGTCGGACGGGGAAGTAATAGAGAGCCTGTAGCTTATTAGAGAAGTACCAATCGAAGCATGAGAACTGCCAAACGGAGGTACCAATCGAGCATAAGACAAAGGATTTTGCTTTTCAGTCCAGGTGTAGGAGTCGTCTCCCTGGGTCCTGTCTCGGTGGAGTTGCTGGTACACGGAGAAAAAAGAGTCCTTAAAATCGTGAAAATGGGAACCTCGAACAAAGTGTTCAAATTCCATGGTACGATTTTGAAAAACGTACCATGAAATTTGAACACTTTGTTCGTGGTTCTCATTTTCATGAACGCTTGTTCACGATTTTGGGAACTCTTTTTTCTCCGTGTAGGCAGCTGGACTAACAAACCAAAAGTCGTCAGTTTGAATCCCGGGGTGGACGGAAGCTAAGGAGTAAAAAAAGGTTTGCAATTGCCTTAACAATCAAGTCTTCGGACTCCTAATTTCTAGTAGAAATCTCGCAATCGGGAACGCCAAGGCAACGCTGTAGAGCGAATAACTTGATTTTTAATTATTAGTATTTTAGGAGCTTTGATCGAGCATCAAACTCTCCATATGACGAAGATAAGTGTTTGATTAGAAAGGGTATATTTTCCCTAGTTGCACATACAAAAAATGCTGTTGCTTGTCAATGCTGAAAAAAAGTCTCTTCAATTAAGTTATTTCCGTTGAGATCATTTTAAACACAACCAAAGAGGTAAGTAAACCGAACGACAGTTGCTCATTGTGCAAAAAAGCAGAAAAATAACAATTCCAAGTAAAGTCAGCTTGGCTTGGTAAACTTACATTTTTTCCCGGAATCACCAAGCGAATGAAACGGATACCAACCCCAAACAGCCAAATCTTGGAAGGTTGTGATATTTTTCCCATTTAAAAACTTATCCATTCCGTCCAACTTTTGGCGAATCACCCTCACAAAGCAGGGAAAAGAGCAACCACACCAGAAAAAAAAGTGGCCATTCTCATCTCTCCCGGCAAAAGTTCAAAATTTCATTCCGAAAATGTGTCTAGCGCTGCTGCCGCTGTCTCCGTATTTGAGAACGGGCGAGACACCCAGTGAGGCAACATTTTATTGGAATAAACTTTGAGGCGCACTGCTTCCTGGCCGGGCTCGGGGACACAAAAAGGAACATCTCACTGGTGTCGACCGAACCTGGGCCCTCCCACCGGGGTGTGATGCTGAGCTGTTCTACATGCATTTGGATTTGTCCTTTTTTTGTTGGATTGGTCCCTTCTTTGGCCATTCTATAGGTTGGTTAGGGATGTTCCTTCAGGGTCTTGTTTGTTTTGTTCCAATTGTGCAGTTTCAGCCAACGATCCGTTGCTAATTAATATTACAATGGACCATTGGCAAGGGTGTTCCAGTAATGCGACATCATCATGCATAGTTGAATATTCCCAGCTCGTTGGAGGACAGAAAAAGATAAGTTTGGCCTCTCCTGTGGGGTGTCATCGTAGTCCGTGTTAGGTTGTAATAACAACTCAATTTGGAAGTGGTGTCGTTCCCTTTTTAACATAAGTTTTACGAATAGAAATCCTGTGAGCAAATCCGGTTACGGAATTTGTAAATATTGAACTGTTTGTAAAATCGTCAACATTTTTTCCGGTTTTGCTGTCAATGCACAGTTGTCCAGATCGCAAAATTAATTGGAAAAAAATGATAAAGTCTTCAGAAAAGTTGTTGCAAATGAAAAGGGTTTGGATGAAAATTAGAGCGGTTCACGATTAGGGTGATTTTGAATATCTAACTTTTCAGGAATGTTGTTGGACTTGCCAATCCAAGCTACTTTATCGACGACACCAAAATTTCATCTTGTAATCTACGCCTTCTACGACCAAATTTATAGAAAGCATCTGAGCAAACCAAAAATCAGTTTTTTGATCGTGGCAATTCAGGGTTAAGTTTTAGAGAAAAGTGATGTTCGGATGATAATTTTACATGGAAACCAAAAATAGGATCGAAAATCGATTTTCGACACTTTGCTCAATTCTGAGGGAAGATTCAGATTTGTACAATTTTCGAATTTCATTAGGATGGTCCCATATGGGTTTCCATTTAAAATAAGACCTTTTCAAGTGAAGATATCTTGAGTTTAAAGAAAAACACCCTTGAGATTTTTTCAGCGTTTGTAGTGCTAGATCTCCTTTTTCTAATGCAACCTGGCGCTCAAAATTTGGCTTGCGTCTTTTCGAGATGTGCAAGTTTTAAATTTGCATCTTTTTACCTTAAAATGGCTGTAATTTTTGACCCTTAAGTCCAAATTGACTTGTAAAAAATGAAAATAAATGTTTCCTTTTTAGAGCCCTAAAAGTGCCTCAAACATGAATTTTCTCTAAAACTTAACCATGAACTGCCACGTGCAAAAAACTGATTTTTGAAGGTTTGTCCAGATGCTTTCCATAAATTTGGTCGTAGAAGGCGTAGATTACGAGATAAAAATTTGGTGTCATGGACTAAGTTGCTTGGATTAGCAAGCTCAATAACTTTCTAAAAAACAAAAAAAAATCCCAAAAATATTCTTGAAAAGTTAGATTTTAAAAATCACCCTAATCGTGAACCACCCTAATTGTTTATGTTTAAAAGAATGCAACAACAAAACAAAATATTTTAAAAAGAAACAAAAAAACAAGATTGGAAAAAATCCACACCGCTTGAAAAAAATAAATAATAATAATGGAATTTTTATAAAGGAACGTCTATTAGGGAGGTCCAAATCCGGGATTCCTCGGGGCTACTCCCTGTAATCAATACGCGACTCATCTCTAGTAATCTAAATTCCAAATTTGTGCTCATTTTGACCACGGGAATCATTTTCTCTAAGCCCTTTAATTTTGTATAGGAAAAATCGAGAAATTGTATGAAGAAAAGCAATTGTTTCAGTATTTTTCCAACATATTTTTAGGATTTTTTGCTGAAAATCCTTCTTTTTATATTCAATTTTAGATGATTTTTTCCATTCAAACTTCAGGACTTTTTTCTGGTGTCTAGGAGGTCGTTTTGAACATCTTTTCCTCTACGAAAAACTTTACTTTTCTTGTTTTATGTTATTCTTATTTCATTTTTAGTATATTAATTTGCATTTAACTTGTTTAGTTTATGTTTTGTTTTTCGTAGTATTTGGTCTATTCTACCGCCTCCTAGCATTACATTTTGCCTATCTAATTTTTCAATGTTTTACAGTCACTTTTTCTAATTTTTTGCTTGTTTTTTCCCATTTTCTACTTTAAAATGGCACCATTCTCATTTTTATTGTTTAAAAAATCAGAGAGGCATAGTCTAGGACACTAGAACAATTACTGCATACCTCTTTTTACTTAAAATATACGAAATGTTAATAAAAAACCAGGAAGGTTCTGTGTACTATCCCTCGCCTAGACCAGACCAAAATCCATGATAAAGCTGACAGACCAAATCTGTCAGACCAAGACTGTCAGACCAAAGAGCAAAAAGTAAATAATCTTGGTCTTCGACGTAGGTGCACACAAATCAACAAAAGAAAATTTGAAAAAGATTTTATTTTTCCAATTCAATGACTGGGTTTGGACTGCAAAATTGAATGGACGTCAGAAAATGATTAAACAGTGCGGCGTCCTGTACACCGACAATTAAATAAGCAGTTAAAAGCTTTATTCTTCCATTTCCATTTTTTCCATTTTTTAATTTTTGATCGCGTTTTCGGTTTACCCTTGAAAAATCTTGAAATTATTCATACGGATTTTTGATTCCTCTCTTTCCACCATTCCCTTGTAAAAAACACAGCCAAAGTTGACCCCTCAGAAAAATGACATTTGCCAAAGTCACATAAATCAAGTAAAACTTCAAACCCATACATTTTCTTAAATTTGAAGAGTTCTTATTTCCAATGCTTTTTAAAGATCAAAAATTGGTTGAAGATTGGAGGGGTGGTAGAGGTTTTAAGGGAGGGGTCGTCAGAATGAGCTTAAATTTGGAATTTACCCTGATGATGGGTCCATTATTGATTTCAGGAGGTTGTCCCGAGTAAGCCCGGATTTGGACCACCCTACGACTGTCTGAAAGATTGAAAAAGTAAGAAAAATAATTGGTGAAATAGTAACAAATTCTTACTACTCATACACCCAAAACTGGCAGCGCTAGTCCGAGAGAATGATGGTCTCGAGTCGAGAGAATAGTGGTACCATTCACGGACGCAGAGAACACAGCTCGAGATGGGCGATAGAACTATTCTCTCGAGGTTCATTTGCAAAAAAAGTTCATCCGTCAAACAAAAAACCAAAAGTGTCGACAACGGGAATCGAACCAGAGACCTTTGACAAACCAATCCAATGACTTAGCTGCCTCGGCCACCACAGCTTATTGACCATGGAGAAGTCAGAAGTCGATGTATGACACTTGTTGGAGATTTATTGATTCAACTAACGAATGAACTCATTTGTTATGATGGTGTGAGTTGGTACCATTATTCTATCGATTTTGGCACTGATCCCTCAATAAATTTTGAGGGAACGATTATCTCGATTCTGAATTTTGGGTGTATGCAAGCAATTTTATTCTGAGATTTTTTCGATGAAATGCTGTTTCAAAGGAATGTAAAAAATCACTTAAAAATCCCTTTTTTTAGTGCAGATATGTGCTATGTTACACAGTAAAAAATAATGTAAATTTGGAAGGTTGAATATTACCTCTTTAACGATGTAATTTTACCTCAGTTTAGACTGAAGAATTAACATTACACCAGAAATGTGGTAAAATTACTCATTTTCAGAGGTAAAATTACACATTTTTTCCGACACAAAAGGGTACATCTTTTGTGATATTACCATGTTTTTTTACTGTGTATGTAAAATTATACCAAAATTATACAAATACCTAACCCCTTTTGAAAATGTAAACGGCTCAGGTTGCAACAAATCATTTAAAAATAAATAAATTATTGAATTTGGTCTTGTTTCGTAGAATGCAGAGACCCAACTAAATATTTGTATTGCAAATTTTAAAAAATCTTGTAATTTGTGTTTTTCTTAATGTGTTTTTTGAAATTCCTCTATCCAGCATTACGCACCTGGAAGTGGACACGGATTAAACGGAGAAAATTTCACAATGAATTCGTACTCAGAAGAGTAATCCAGCAGACTAAGATTCAACTATAATAGATTTCAACTATAATAGAAAATGATTCCTGATGCGGGGTGGCAAAAACAGGAAGGCGCTATATTTAAATTGGTCGGAATTCAACCTCAAAATCATTTTTATTAGAAACAAGATATCATCTCGGGCCTCCAAAAGAAAAAAAAATCCCTGTAACAAAACCGTCCCAAACCCCCTAAAAGACTTCCTCACCCCACCTCCCCCACTGACTGATAAACCAGAACAATCAACATCACGAAAAGTGGCAATAAAGTACGACCGAGAGAGAGGGAGAGACTCCTCTTCTATCGGGGTCCGACGTGTCTGCGTTTGACTTTTGTAGGTTCTGTCTGGTTCTGGCCGTTCTGCACTCGGAACGGCTCAAATTCGAAAATTAGGTTATCGTACATTATGCGCCCCAGTTCCACAACCCTCCGTCGTCCGGACTCTCCATTCCATAGTCCATAGACTATAGTCTCTCGACAGTTCTTCCGTTAGAAAACACCAAACTTTTCCGGACCAGACCAAATCTGCACACAGTTGAAACTGTTTGATTTTTTTCTTTTTAGATTTGTGTTAAATCTTCCCCAATATTTTTCACTGTGTATCAAGAAGCTACCGATAACAATCCGGAAAATCCAACGTGGCAGAACTTTAAGGGGATTCTCGTTGGTTTGTGGGAGTATAGGGATGCACACCACCAGGGAACTCTCGACAAACGGCGACGACGACGACGTCGGCTGCTATATCGAGCGGGAGCCCATTCCCAGATTGGATTGGATTGTTAATTCGATTTGGCCGGAAATAGGCACGACTGAATGCGTTTGTTAGCGCCGCCGACGTCGACATTTGATGAAGTCAAACGCCGTTTCAAAAATGGCGCGCTCAAACGCTAATCAAAATGGAAGCGCGCTAAACAGGCGCTGGGAAATGGGAATTTGAGATCGGGACGATTGCAGTGACGATTAAATCTGACGTGTTTAAACTTGGGAAGAATCAAGCTTGTTTTTGCTTTAAAAAAAACACATTTATAGAGTCTTTTTAAACATATGAAACACAATATGTGGTCGTGTTTGAATGATGCTGGATAGTTCTGGAGTGTTCCTTAAAATTTACTAAAACCAAGTACACCAACGAGTAGACCATTTGTTGTGAACATTTCTGTATATTTTCACATTTATTGAAAATTATGCTATTCCTTTTACAAGCATTTAAAAAAAATATTTCCCAAATGCATTCTAATCAGTCGAGTGCATTGGACCACGCTCATTTTCCTTTTTTAACTTGGTTTTTTTTCTTCCAGCGCTCTTTTGGATCTGCTTAGTGCTGCCAAAATTGGTGAAATTTTAAGCGAACACTCACGAAAAGTAGCATTTATAGAGAAAAATTTTCTGGCATCACTGGCTCACTCCGACAGGCGCTGCTGGTGGTGTTGGTGGCCACCCTTTGTTTTTTTTTTGCATTCGCTTCTAGGTCGGTTTTTTTTCACGCAGAAAAATATTTTGTAGAATCAGCCTGTACGAAGTTTGATTCAACAAAATTTTGTTGAATATAATCAACGCCGATTTTGCGTTGGAACAAACCTTGATTTTCTCAATTCGACAAAAATCTTTTTTTGTTTTGAAAAAGTTGCTTTGACGTTTAGTGTTGATTCAACAAAAATCTTGATTTTCAAATCAACAAAACGTTTTGTTGATTCAAATATGCCTTATTTTTCTGCGTGTTTCAGCCTTCGATTGGAATGGGTCGTCAAAATTCAAACGTCAAAAGTAGGGCGTCCAATATTCCCGGGTTTTGAATTTCCCGGGAAACGGGAAAAATATTTTTAAAACCCCGGGATCCCGGGAATTTTTTAAACAGTCATAAAATCTATATTTTCATTATATTTGTTATGTTTTCAAACATAAAATCAAAGAAACAGCTCAATTATATTAATTTGTGATAATTTACACTTCAATCACAGACAAACAGACGTGACTCTCCATACAAATTATTTTTGAAATCCATCGTCCTTCATCAAACCACCAAATCACGGCGACGCCAGCGCTGCCTGGTGAGCTTATGCCGAAGCGCAGCCCAAACACACCAATACAAACCCATTACTGTCATGTGTCATGTCAGTGTATGCGTGAGACAATCAAGCCTTAACGATTGTAAACATCAACAGCTGTTTCGAAATAATTTTGTTGTTGCTGATCATCAGTAACAAAATCAAAATAAATAAATCAAGACCGACGGCCGAAAATGACGGTGGGTCTGTTCCACGGTCGGATCCGTTTCCAATGGCAGAACCTCATGAGGCAAATCATGCGGCAGCACCTGCAGCGATGCAAGACAACACAATGACAGAGACCACACCACTGGTCATCCCCGTTGCTTGCATGTTCCGTCTAAGATTCCTCCTCCACCGAAAACATGAACCATTACACCTGACACCATCATCAACAAGATATCCCGGTCACGAAAACACCAGTAGTGGCCGCCGGAATAGGAAAATCAAATTCAAAACTAACGGTATTGATCCCCACGATGGGCGTTTTGAAACATCTGCGGGTAGCTTGTCCACGGCGCAATTAAGTTGCCAGCCAACAAAACCAAATGGGCCGAATGAGACGAAAAAAGTCACGAAGAGTGGCGCTCACGATCGACGCAATATCGTCAAAATGCCAAAAGGACGACCAGCAGCAGCAATCTGAGCAGCAGTCCACGAAGGATAAGCAGGTTGCTCCGAAGGAGATGACTCCACCACAGGATCCGGCTTTCTCCACAGTAGCGGGCGCCTCAGCAGCAGCCTCGACTTCGGCAGGCAGTGGAGCAGGTCTATCTGGTTAATAGTGGGGTAAAAGGTATGCCCTCGCTAGTCAGCCGCTCATCTGACTCTGGCCGAAACTCCCCCAAATCCTGGATAGTGGATCACCGTTGGAATTTTTGAATTTCATAATATTTTTTTTGTTTTCATTTGCTGCCTCACACGTGCTCACGCTCAACTTAAAAACAAAAAAACACGCATCACACACACTGAGAAAAGACGGGCGAGCTGTCACGACAGCAGCGCCATCAGCGCCGGGTGAGTGGATGCCGAAACAAAATTGAATTTGATTAAACCGTTTTTGGAGGACGATGGTGCGGCATTCGAGTGTCCCGTCTGTTTGTCTGTGCTTCAATCTAAACATAGACGACAGCTTTTAAATAGCTTAAGGGGTTACATAAATGTAAATCGGCATAAATGTCAGAGGTTGGTATGAGAACACATTTAAACTTTTTTAAATCTATTTTCAAGCCATTAAAATATATATTTTCATCTATCAACAAAATAAATTTGAAAACTTTTGGTTGTACCATTGCCGAGATATAACAATTTGAAGTTGGCAGTTTCAAAAAATGGGTGCCACGATATCTCAACACTGCTTTGACCAAATCGGCTCATAATTTTGGTGAACACTCGTTAAACTGGTTCCGTGTGCCTTACGAAGGCCGATATTAAAAGAAGTTTATTTTTAAATAAGATAAAAATATTTTTATGTTTTTCATATAAAAGCTAGAGAGCTTTTGATACTTGCATTTTTCAAAATGCAGAATTCAAAAATCGGGCATCGTCATGCACACGGGAGGTCTTGTGAGTCTTCTACCCAATTTTAGCCAATTTGGTCCATCCTATCTTGAGAAAAAAATGTTCACAAAGTTTGACAGTTTGCTTTGCGCATGGCAAAATTTTGTGCTTAAATCGTCTCTTACTCAGTTTAATAATGAAATATCTTCATGAAACTTTCAGGAGTGATCATCTTTCAAGTGGATTTAATAAATTTTCTGTAATTAGTTTTTTTGCATTTTCTACATGTATGTAAACCCTTAAAAGAAATTAAAAATATATATGCTTTGTTTTTTTTATTCTACTTTGGCCAACTGGGGAAAATCGGGACTAAAGCCTATTTTTTCCAATTTTTAAAATTATTAATATTCAAAAATGTAATAACCAGTCTTTTAAAAATATAGAGAGATAAATAAAAAATATTTAAAGCACTAGGAAACTCAAATTTCAACAATTTTCACTAATAAGCCAAGTTAATGCTGGTATATACCGAATAAAATGTTTAATTATTTTAAATTCTTATCGATTATTATGTATTCAACTATTTATGTATTTCTGCACAAAAATATATTTCCGGGTCAAAATTTGATTCTTTTCAATTTCGAGAATTCCCGGGACAAATTATAAAAAATCCCGGGATTCGGGAATTCCCGGTTTTGGAAAAATCCCGGGATTTTTGTCCCGGGAATTCCCGGGATGGACGCACTACTTTCAAACTCACAATGTTATTAACAGGGGCTCTCTTGCCGAAGGTTGACAGCAATAAAAATTGTTTCATAAAATTTTGAGTTTTGTAATTTTTACGGGCTTTCGAAAACAGGTTTCATTTAATTCTCAGAAATTGGCCTTATTGTGCTTAACCAATTTTGATGATATTTGAGGAGATGTTAGTATACATTCTATTAGAAAACCATGACCATGAAAAATTGTGCCTGTTCCGAGATATTTAAGGTTAAAGTTTTGGTGCTCTGGAGTAACCATGGGTGGGAGAGGTTTAAAAAAACACTTTTTTTCAACAATACTTTAAAATGATCTATGGTTACTAAAAAATAATAAATGCGTATGATAGAATAATTCTAAATTGGTGTAATACGAAAAAAATTTCATAAGGGTTTAAAAAAATATTTAGCAGAGAAAAAAATATGAGCCCCAATATAATTAAAAATGAGGTAAACTATTATTTTCAACGTTTTCAGTAGAACACGCTTCTTATTTCTAATTTTGGCAAGAACAAAAAAAAATCAAGGGTACAACCCTTGAATTCAAACCGCTGAAACTATTGTTGTTGTGAATGAATTTGGCTGAAATTTGGGAAAATATTAAGAAACTATCTCTAGATTAAGTGCTGAAAATATGAAATCGGTCCGACAGATATATTTGGAGATATCGTCAAAATATTGAGTTTCGGTCAAAATCGTATTCGTAATTTTGAAACGATAATAGGGGAAATATACCCTTTCTAATCAAACACCTATCTTCGTCATATGGAGAGTTTGATGCTCGATTTAAGCTTCAAAAATACTATTTATGCTATGAACTTACCAGCAACAGCACCGCCTCGAGTAAGCACGCGAATGTATGCTACTTACTGGCCAAAAAGATCAAATTTAATGCACTTTTGATCATAATTTCTAATTTGCGAGACCATTTCTCAACATTTTGGTGGCACACACAGTGACACGCAAGATCAGAGGTTAACTGCTTAACGAAAGTCGCCATCAATATCTTTTCACTTGCGCTAACGATTTCAAAGCGCTTAAGATATAAAATTGCTTCCAACTACCGGCAACATGTTCTTTTGACCATTACTTAGTCACTCACTTGAAAACTAATCCCGAAAAATGTAAATAATGAGCAAGCACCATCACAAAACCAAACGCGCTAAGTCTTTTGACGTTTCAATTTTGACGACCCATTCCAATCGAAGGCTGAAGAAAACCGAGCGAGAAGCGAAGGCAAATAAAGAACAAAGGATGGCCACCAACACCACCAACATGTTGCGCCTGTTAGAGTGAGCAAGTGCTGCCAGGAAACTTTCGCTATATTTGCTACTTTTCGTGAGTGTTCGCTTAAAATTTCATCATTTTTGGCAGCACTAAGCAGACCCAAAAGAGCGCTGGAAGAGAAAAGAACTAAGCTAAAAAAAGGAAAAATTAGCGGTGCCCAATGCACTGGACTGATTAGAATGCATTTGGAAAATATATTTGTAAAATGCTTGTAAAAGGAATTGCATAACGTTTGATACAAGTGAAAATAAACAGAAATGTTCACAAAAAGTTGCTCTACTCGTTGGTGCACTTGGTTTTAGTGTAATGCAAGGAACAATCCAGATTATCCAGAATCATTCAAACACGACCGCTTATTAGGCTTAAAATGAGCATATTTCCCCTAGGTAACTAAGTTTTCCAAAAAGCATCTGAAAGTAGACATTCCGAACTGCCTATGCTGAAAATTTCATAAGGTTGGATCGAAACACGAGCGAACGCCGGCAACTTGAATTTTGAGTAAGGTTTGACAAATCGTCCAATACCATATATTAGGGTGTAATATCAAAATCGATTTTCCAGCACAGCACTTTTTCAGTTCTTTTTGGGGCCCAAAACAACTCCCCAAAGTTTGGGACCGATTGGTTTAGTCGTCACTTTGCGCAAAGCGATTCAATTTTCCATATAAATTTGTATGGGGAAAACCTCTTCTTTTTTTTTGGATTTTGATATTTATCAATTCCACGTTCCATGCTATATCAAAACCGGACTCATATTCGGAGGCTCTGGAATGTGCTCTACAACTTTGCCGAAGAGAGTATGGTGCCAACTTGCTCCAGAAAAAGGATTTTCGAGCAAAAACACGTTTTAGACGAGTTTTGAACAAGCTAAATCTTTTTTTAGGAGCAAGCTAGCACCATACTCTCTTCATTTTTTTTTTTGTTGCCGTGTTTTTGGTCGTTGTGCTAAAATATCACTTCAAAAATGCTCTAAAGTGATTTGGACATTACAAATCCAAGATGGCGGAAAAATGGCGGTGACAAATTGAGAAATTACACTGAGCAATGTTACAGACAATCAACCACTCAAATTTAATTGAAATGGGTTCGCAAAACTCGAATTTGATGTTAAATTTGATGTTCATGATTCGTGTAAAGTATCTAATTTTTTTTTTTAGATATTCGAGTTTGACCTGTAGTGCGA
This sequence comes from Culex pipiens pallens, assembly GCF_016801865.2. Classification (NCBI taxonomy): domain Eukaryota; kingdom Metazoa; phylum Arthropoda; class Insecta; order Diptera; family Culicidae; genus Culex; species Culex pipiens. The sequence continues at coordinate 142,840,041 of NC_068939.1, forward strand.
GACGGACAATATTTTTTGGGGCAGGTCAGAATTTTTCGAAAAATATATATTTTGCTTAACAACAACATTTCTTGGTCATAAGAAATTTCAGGTAAATCGTATGCACCGTTCTTTTTAGTAGATCATGACGATAATTTTGCCTAAAAAAAGTTCATGAAAAGTATGAACTTTTTTGATAAGGTACAATTAACAAATGTAAACATTGAGTATATCCCCCACTCTAGAAATGATTTCTCTGTAAAAGTTCCATAACCAATGTTAAAAAAAAACTGAAAAAAGCAAAATTAATAAAAAACTGTGTGTAAACTCAGATTACAAAACAAGTAAGCAAAAAGAGGCTCCGTATCTTTTTTTTCTGGTGAAATACATTTTCCTCGTGTTTTACCTTTTTACACAACAATAACATTTTGTGAAATTATTGTATGTTATACAAAAAACCCATACTGAAATTGTGTATCCTTTTCGATAGCACATCAACACGCGAAAAATGATCCAGTTCCAATAACGACCGATTTAGATTAATTCTTCAAATAACGATAAATTTTATTTAAACAGTACCAATTGAGAAAGCACAAACCTCAACAATAAACTGTTGATTCAAGCACCAAGTCGTTGTGAAAATGACGTTATCGTCAAAAACAACCAGGCATAAAATTCATCCAAGTACTTCCACCCGAAATAACCCCCCAGCTTAGCCGAACTCCTCGGGGACATTTTGTTCCGTATCTTGGCATTTTTACTTTCTCTCGGTCTCGCATTTTTGCTCCATTCTCTATCGGATTTCGCGCATCCAAATACTCACACACATCCACACAACCACAAAAAGAGTAAGTAAAACAAAATTCAAATTTATCTTACTTGGCCCAACTGCTTCTTGTTCCGGGACGCAGATGGGATCACTTCCGGCAAGTGATCCCAGGGCAGGCGGTAACGCAAAAACGCAGGATGAAAAATCTCACCCACTCAAAATAGGTATCATGCCAGAAGTGCTGAAGTGCGTTGAAAAATGACTGTTGGTTGGAACTTGTGGCGGCTCGGACGGAGTTGGTTGAAACATTGTGAAATTTAAGACAATTCATCAGGGAACTGAGAACAACGTTTTTGCCACGTGATGTATAGAAATATCAAACAATGGGGGCGATGTAGAAATTACCAATTTTTCCTCAAATTGTCCTTAGCCATACCAATACCTATAAGATAACCAGAGACTTAGTTGTTGATTAATATTTTTTGTATTTGTATTAAAGATCTCATGACGCATAATGGCTTCTTTGGTCATCAAATACCTATATATAAGAGAAAAATATTATAGAAAGGCAAATATATTTTAAAATATTATTCCAACACAATTAGTTTACAGAGTACATTTTTCAATACCGTGAAAACGAACAACCTGTGATATCATTTCCCCCCAAACCATGAACTTTCAAACCAGTTCCTCTTGCTTTCATCCCTGTCGCGAAAAGCTATTTCCGTTTCGGCGTCCATATCTTGTGCTTTTTTGCCGGGCTGCCTTTGCTTCCTGCCTGGGCGTCGCGACGCACCGATGGAGATGATAACGCCAAAACAATTTTCAGTTATTTTCGAGCTTTATTTTTTCGCGATTCTTGGGGTCCCTTTTTTTTTGTTGGGGAGCGAAAACAAAACTCCCCCAAACTATGGTCGAGCGCCCAAAGACAACAAAAACGGCAAAAGAATTCGAAACCGACAAGCTCCAGCGAAATCGAAAAAAAAAAGTTCTTTCTGATCCCATGAAACGAGCCTTTTGCGGGACTAACTTGGAAGGTATTTGGAGGAAAGCAGGTAGGTAGCCTACAACGACGCGAGCGCTTTGCGATTAGGCTGAATTCGCCGGCACGAAAAACGGCGCCGAAAAATGAGAATGGTTTTGTTGTTTGCTTTGCGTCGATGATGGTCAGCTATAAAGGGGATTTGGGCGGTAGTACGATTAGCAAACTGAGTTTGCATTTGACAGGATCAACTTGATTGGGTGATTGATCTTGTTGGTGAGATTAGGTTGCTGGAAATTTGTGTAATATTGTATAATTGTAAGGGCATTTTATGTGTTTTAAACTACAAAACTAAATTACTTTTTAAGCCTTCCTAGGATTCTAAGTCAAAATTACAGAAACATTTTTGAAAGCATTGAATAAATGAATACAAAAATGTTAAAATATACATTTTAAATCAAATTAAATTATAGTTTGTTCATCTCTAATCTCGAGATTCCAATTGGTATTATTTTTTATGAGAAAGATAAAAAAATCCTGGATTTCTAATATGCGCCATACAAGAGGGAATATTTCATCAGTGGGTATTGCGCGTCATTTTTTGATGTATACATTTTTTTAAATTAAAATATTGAAAAACGGGTTTTTTGGTGGTTTTTGGCAATTTCTGTATGACAGATTTGGTTTTTCAGTCTCGTAAATATTTTACCGGAAAGCTTGTCCAATTTCCCATAAGTTTGCCTTAGACAGCATTTCAATTGGATGTAAGGGCTCACAGATATAAGCCTAATTACATTGCTTATAACTGAAAATAGAATATATTTTTCAGTGTGGTAGAAACCAGGATAGTAAATTTGATTACGTAAATAAACTATTGGAAAATTGGATGAGCTTTCCGAGACTGAAATACCAAGTCTGTCATATAGAAATTGCCAAAAAACCGCAAAAAACCCGTTTTTTCAACATTTTCATTTTTAAAACCGCTGTATCTTCCCAAGGATTGGACATAGGACAATGCACAGTGGTCCGAAACCGAAATCTAGCGTGACAAAATTGATAGCGGCCACACGTTAAGATTTAGAGCTTTGGTGTCTTCGGGACTAATGATCAGGGTCGATTTGGGCATCTTTTGGTATGGTGGACATAAGGGTAGTACAAATTTTAGGGTGGTTCAGATTTTTTTTGGCGGGATGACGAGATAGCGCTTTGGTGTCTTCAGAAAAGTTGTAGAAAACACCATTCTGATCAATTTTGCAGAAGAGCACAAAGCTGTATCTTCAAACGGGATGTTTCTAGAGCTATTTTTGTAATTTATGTTGAAGTGTTTATGAAAAAATTAGTTTTTTGAATTTATCAACTCAGGCTTGTGTCGTAGCGAGTTGGCTGAAATATTTCAGGAATAAATTTAATTATTTTGTTGATTCCTGAAATATTTCAGCTAAAACTTGTTTCTTCTTTTACAACCACTAGATCATTTTGTACATTTTTGGGCCCTTCTAGACAATTGTAGAACTTGTCAAAATGAACATTTTTATTCTTGAAAAATGAATTTTGGTCAATTCTATCAAAATTTATGGACAAAAAACGATTAAAAAATGCTCATTTTCAAATTGAGATTAAATAAGCTAAACAAAAAAGACCTCCGAGATATTTTCAGCAAATTCGCAGTAACGTACTCTAAAATGTGTACTTTCAGATGCTTCTAAGAGCGAGGTCAAACTCCACCACCTTTTCGAGTTATTAACATTTCAAAATGGCGTCTTTTTCGTCGTATCGTGGCTATAACTTTCGTTTTAAAGGTCCGATTTTTGCTCTCTTGGAAGATAAATGTGTGTTTTAATAAGCTCTACAAATGTTTAGAAGACACCAACTCGCTACAACACAAGCCTGAGTTGGTAAATTCAAAAAACTATTTTTTTCATACACACTTCAACCTAAATTAAAAAAATGGCTCTGGAAACTTCCCGTTTGAAGATACAGCTTGGTGCTCTTCGGCAAAGTTGCTCATAATGGTGTTCTCTACAACTTTTCTGAAGACACCAAAGCGCTATCTCGTCATCCCGCCAAAATAAAAATTCTGAACCACCCTAAAATTTGGACCATCCTAATGTCCACCATACCAAAAGATGCCCGAATTGACCCTGATCATTTGTCCGCAAGACACCAAAGCTCTAAATCTTAACGTGTGGCTGCTTTCAATTTTGTCACGCTGATTTCGGTTTCGAACCACTGTACAATGGTCAATATGGAGACTTTTATGTAAAATTGTCTGGAGAATCGATTCCCACTACCGGTTTTCAAAAATTTTGACGTTTAGACCACTTTTCAAAACAATAGTTTAAGTAAATGATTTTTGTATTTTTTTAGGAGCGACATCCCAAGTAACATTTTGGGCTTTATCAAAGCTGTCACAACCGCTATAAAACCTATCAGCCAAAACTATCATTAAAACTACTAAGTCGTAACAGTCTCCCCAGAACCCCGAAAAAAAACCTCTGTTAAAACCAAAAGGACCTCCGCAAAAGGTTGTAACGGCCTATTTATAAAACCTGCATAGGATTTCAAGGCTTTACAATTGAATCTTAACACAATCCTCAAAGCCTTGATAAAACCTTTGTTAAAACCTAGTCAGGAGTTAAGAAAAAATGACATTTCAAAAGTTTTTGTCTTGCCAAATGATCAAATAGAGATGGTTTGCAAAATCGGCGATGATAAATAATAGATATTGGAGGTAATCAAAATAATTTGAAAGCTTGTTTCTCGCAATTGGTGGCTCAAATTTAGTTGCGGTTGAAATTTTATTGATAATTGTAGGGCAGATTGAGCCAAAAAAATCAACTCGCTTAATAAAAAATCATTATTTGTAATCATAGTTTTTAATGTTAAAACATATTTTATTGCAGTTCTTTGAAAAAAAAAATGTATATTAGAAATTCAGCATAAATGAGTGTTTTCGTCAAATTTAAATCAAATTTCTCAGTTCTATATTTTTTCAACCAAGATGGCGCTCAATCACATTCAATCAGAACACGCGTTTAGCGCCATATTTATGCACTGCTAATTGGCCACGTTAAAAGCTTGTTCAGGAGCTTGTGGTTTTAATTAAGCTTTTTGCATGCCTGAAGGCACTTGACAGCTAAAAAAGCCTTGGTTTTGAGGAATCATGCGATAAAACCATTCGGCATGACATTGCCATTGGGTTTTCAAGACTCTCTTGAAACTTTCATAAAACCTTATTGAAAGCCATTTAGCTTTTATTGTCACAAGGTTTCATGTCCGAGGCATAAAACCCTGTTAGAACCTACTAATAAGTTCTTGCTTTTTGGTTACGATGAATGCCCAAATAAAACTATTAAGCAATCAAGATGCTACCATAAAACCTCAAAAAAAACTAGGTGGTGGCTAGTTGGTTTAAAAATGTTACTTGGGATACCATCCTGCATTTTTTGTCAGTCTTTTGGTAACATTTTAGGCTATTTCCTCAAAAATTTTGAACGAAAAAAAATCGTGACATCAACTTTAAATTTAAGTTTTAGACATAAAAATCAAAAAATTGCATAGATGTGGCGTGTATTTTTGTTTCAGTGCATTTTTTTTTTTTTTTTTTTTTGAAAGCCCGTCCAATTTCCTATAAGTTTGTCTCTGACCACTTTTTGATACGACGCTACAGCTTCGAGATAGAGTAATTTTTAAATTACAAAATACAAAAATATGTATATACCTTACGCCCTTCTCAAATGTTATTTTCGAGTACTATTCGAGTACTATTGGCGGTTCGTCGCTGTTGCATACAAGCAAAAATTGCATGCAATATGCGGGAGTAGCGATCGGCGCTAATTCTCCTTACAAATTTTGGAGAAAACCCATTCGGGCCTTTCTCAATATTTTTGAAAAATTCAAAATGCACTTGTTTCTGGGGACGCTAAACTTCATGCTTCTCTTCGAGTTGAACCTGTGCAGATTTTGTTAGTCGGTGTTATTCAGAAAGCTTTTTATCGAATTATCTGATCTGGATGAGTGTGTGTAACTATATTGTTGGTTCATCAAATTACACTCAGCTTTTTTATAAAACATACACAAATGTTTAGTCAGATTAAAACCTTAGCAAATCTGACCCAAGTTTCAGTGAAATCCATCCAACATAAATAAATTGACCTTCTGACAAGGTTGGGTTAAACAATTACAATAATTGTATTTACTAGCAAACCAACATTTGCCATAGATTTGTTTCTCCGAATTGTACAATTGATTAGATCGATATTAACTTTACAGACAACGATGGTTTGTGCATAACATTAGAACGATAATGGAGAACAAAGCCAGTCTAGGAACAAGTAAAACAATATACAGTGGACTCTCTCTGTGTCAATATTTAAAGGACCACCGAGAGCGGAAGGTTTCCAATTATAGAACGAAAAAACAAAGCATTACATTTAAAGCGACTGAAAAATTTATTGACAGATGGAGCATTATTGACATCGAAGTGATCGACAGCTAGAGAGTCGACTGTAGATTGATTCCTGTATTACGCAACAATGTTACATCTTTAAATTTTAAGCAAAGAAGTTTTTTTCCTGTGCGTATAGCTCTATAAAATATTTTTTAATTGTTAATTGGAGCTGGATTGTACACAAATGTGACCAAAACGTTGTAAGTAATTTTATTGATTATATTCTATATTTGAAACAAGCCCAACAATAGAAAGTTCTCCGGTCTGCTGCTGGTGGCGGCTCCCCGGCGGGGTCATGTTTTGTTATGCAGAAAATTTTCTCAGAATTTCACCTACTATGTACACAGAGTATTTGCGTTCAATGAATGGAACGGAATGTTGATTAGATGGAATGCTCCGTAAATATTGCTTTATTGCGCACTGTATTATTCATGAAGGTCAGGTAAGAGGCAAGGAGGGGGTCAGAGGTCATGCAAATCGATGTCGTACAATGAAGTTGAACGATTTAGGGATTGTGTAACATATTTCCAAGAAAAGCTGACAGCTAAAACAGTTTATTACAAAGCAAACTTTTATAAATTAGGTTTGAAACATGCAAAACCACCAAACAGTGTCCAAACATCAGAATGAGGTTGGATCCACTCCAGAAAGACTAGATTTAAAAAAAAAACGCACAGAATACAGCTACTCGAACCGTCAGTGGATAACCTCCTGGCCAAGCTCCCTGGGTTTTACTTGCACAAAAAAAAACTAAAATTGAAAAACAAAACCACCCACCCAGGTAAAAACCCCACGTATCTGTGTGTGCATTTTTCCAAACGAGTTTTCAAAGCTGGCTGAGCTGAGCTGGCGATTTTTTAGTCTAATCTGAGGCTCAACCCCCGCGTTCAGCTTCAACCTTATGTTTCGACCAAAAAAGGGCGCTGTTGAAAAGCTTAAACGCACGCAGCACAAACAAGGGGTGTCGATTTTCAATTTCATACTGATATCTCCTTTGGGGGGAGCGTGGATGGAAATCGCTCCCAGGGTTCCGTCAGGATCTGGTGCTGAGCACGTGTAGTACACTGCATGTGGATTCACGCATGAAATTCAGCTCTTGCCCTAGGGTGCTGCATTGGGATTTGGATTGTTGTTTCTTGTTTTAGTTGTTTTGGAATTTTGGTAAAAACTAAAAACTAAAAACTAAAAACTAAAAACTAAAAACTAAAAACTAAAAACTAAACTAAAAACTAAAAACTAAAAACTAAAAACTAAAAACTAAAAACTAAAAACTAAAAACTAAAAACTAAAAACTAAAAACTAAAAACTAAAAACTAAAAACTAAAAACTAAAAACTAAAAACTAAAAACTAAAAACTAAAAACTAAAAACTAAAAACTAAAAACTAAAAACTAAAAACTAAAAACTAAAAACTAAAAACTAAAAACTAAAAACTAAAAACTAAAAAAACTAAAAACTAAAAACTAAAAACTAAAAACTAAAAACTAAAAACTAAAAACTAAAAACTAAAAACTAAAAACTAAAAACTAAAAACTAAAAACTAAAAACTAAAAACTAAAAACTAAAAACTAAAAACTAAAAACTAAAAACTAAAAACTAAAAACTAAAAACTAAAAACTAAAAACTAAAAACTAAAAACTAAAAACTAAAAACTAAAAACTAAAAACTAAAAACTAAAAACTAAAAACTAAAAACTAAAAACTAAAAACTAAAAACTAAAAACTAAAAACTAAAAACTAAAAACTAAAAACTAAAAACTAAAAACTAAAAACTAAAAACTAAAAACTAAAAACTAAAAACTAAAAACTAAAAACTAAAAACTAAAACTAAAAACTAAAAACTAAAAACTAAAAACTAAAAACTAAAAACAAAAAACTAAAAACTAAAAACTAAAAACTAAAAACTAAAAACTAAAAACTAAAAACTAAAAACTAAAAACTAAAAACTAAAAACTAAAACTAAAACTAAAAACTAAAAACTAAAAACTAAAAACTAAAAACTAAAAACTAAAAACTAAAAACTAAAAACTAAAAACTAAAAACTAAAAACTAAAAACTAAAAACTAAAAACTAAAAACTAAAAACTAAAACTAAAACTAAAAACTAAAAACTAAAAACTAAAAACTAAAAACTAAAAACTAAAAACTAAAAACTAAAAACTAAAAACTAAAAACTAAAAACTAAAAACTAAAAACTAAAAACTAAAAACTAAAAACTAAAAACTAAAAACTAAAAACTAAAAACTAAAAACTAAAAACTAAAAACTAAAAACTAAAAACTAAAAACTAAAAACTAAAAACTAAAAACTAAAAACTAAAAACTAAAAACTAAAAACTAAAAACTAAAAACTAAAAACTAAAAACTAAAAACTAAAAACTAAAAACTAAAAACTAAAAACTAAAAACTAAAAACTAAAAACTAAAAACTAAAAACTAAAAACTAAAAACTAAAAACTAAAAACTAAAAACTAAAAACTAAAAACTAAAAACTAAAAACTAAAAACTAAAAACTAAAAACTAAAAACTAAAAACTAAAAACTAAAAACTAAAAACTTATTTTTTTCTGAAAAAAAGCTTGCTCAAAGTAATCAAATCTTTAAAAAATTAGACCAAAATTAACTCATTTCAGTATTACTTTTCAATTCCGTTATTTTTGGAAGAGAAAAGTGAAGTGAATTGTTAAAAAAATATGTTTTAGGATTTTAAAGAATTTTAGCAGGATTTTTCATTAAGAAATGCATTGTTAAGGCGAAAATTCAAACAACAAAATATGCTAACCCTCTACTGCTTAAATTTATTTTTCTAGAATTTTCTAGAAAACGTTCAGGAGGTAATTTTTATGCACCTAATGTTCAAAGAAAAACTTTACTTCTCTTGTTTTATGATTTTCTTGTCCATTTTTAGTATTTTTATTCGAACTTATGTTGTTTAGGTTATGTTTGTTTTTGATTGTATTTGGCTGATTCTACCTTGATTCTATCATCTTCTTTGATTACCTATTGCCTTTTTAGTTTCTTTGTGTTATCACTTTTTGAATTTTTACCTGTTTTTACATTTTCTACTATAGAAAACATTTTAAGTTAAATTGTAAAAAATGCGTAGAGGCATAGTCTAAAAAATTACAAAAATTATTGCTTACTTATTTTCATAAGTAAGTTATAATGTTAGTAAAAAACACAGTTAATATTGATCCCAAAAAGAAATACATTTTTAAAAACAATAGCAATGTTACATTAAACAGGTCAGACACCCAACCCTAAATTTTCTAAAATTTTAATGGTACGTTCGTTTGAGGGCTAGTTCCGCACTGAGTGCCGCACTCAGAGCTGTCAAAGTGTTTTTTTTTTTGAAGAAACTCGTGCTAGTTCCACACGAGTTTTGCCACCATCTTGGAACAGAAACTCTAGTGCCACACTCGATATTTTTTCAGTTTCATATGAGTTCCATGCACACTGAAAAAGAATGTTCGTTTGAACCAAAACTGGCACCAATGAGTACGGCACTCAGTGCCGCTCTGGCTGTTCAAACTAACGTACCATAAGAGTTCTTATTTCCATTGCATAGTGGTCCAGATCGCAAATTAAGTGGAAAATGGATTTTCCGAAAAATGGTCAAATTTTTTAGCTTTGGTGTCTTCAGAAGAGTTGTTGCAAATAGAAAGAGACAACTTTTGGTTTTGTTGAGAATAAGGGTGGTTCACGATCAGGGTGATTTCGAAAGTCTAACTTTTCAGGAATATTTATTGTTTATTAAAATTAAATTTGCCATATAAACCCAAAATATGACCACAAATAGATTTTTTGACACTTTGTCTCAATTTAGATTCAGCAGGCAAAATTTGCGTAAAAGAGGTTTTGGGTGTCTGATATAACCTTCGAAAGCCTAGAAATGAGCAAAAACTTGCAACAGAGACCACAAAAGACCCGGGGGTCGTTAAAGTGGGTTGCTTTGATTATGGCAAAATTTTATGGGAAAACATATAGTTGGACAATTTTCGAATTTCGTAAGGGTGATCCCATACAATTTTCCCTTGAAAATAAGACATTTTCAAATGAAGATATGTCGGGTTTAAAGAAAAATACTTCTTAGATTTTTTCAGCGTTTATAGTGCTATATCTCCTCGTTCTAATGCAAACTGACGCTTAAAATTTGGCCTGTTCGAGATATTTCATATTTCAGTTTTAGAGCTTTAGAACCCCCAACATCACTTTCCCTACGACTTTCTACGTTCCTAAATTTTGTCGTAGAAGGCGTAAATTGCGAGATAAAATGTTGGTGTCTTCGACAAAGTTGCTTGGATTGACAAGCCATACATCTTTCTAGAAGTCAAAAAAAATCTAAAAAATATTTCTGAAAAGTTAGATTTTCAAAATCACTCTAATCGTGAACCACCCTAATTTTCAACCAAAAGTTACCCCTTTCCATTTTCAACAACTCTTGCCACCAAAGCTCCAAAACTTCATAATTTTTTTTAGAAAATCAATTTTCCACTTTATTTTGTGACCTGGACTACTGTGCCTTGCTTTTAAAATTACTAAAACAAATTTGAAAAAATATTTTTGATGAATTATTAGATCAGAGCCCACCTTGAGGCGGGCGTTGGTTATAAAGGGTTGAGCCCTTTGATAATTTTATTTGTAGTAAACGAACTGTAATAGAGCAATTCCATGTCAAATAGGGAATCGGTTGTACCCGACCCTCTCCGATTTCTATGAAACTTTGTAGACATGTTATTCTAGGCATGTATAAGCCATTTTTGTATATATGGAGCCAGTAACACTCGATAATGACATTTGAGAAGGGCGTACGTGTTTTCAATATTTTTGGATTTCGTAATTTAAATATTGCTGTACCTCGAAGCCGTTGCATTGTATCAAAAAGTGGTCAAAGACAAACTTGTAGGAAATTTGACGGGCTTTCTGAAAAAAATACACTGGAAGAAAAAAACACTCCACTTATATGAGTTTTTTTGATTTTTAAGTTTAAAAGTTAAATTTGAAGGTGAGCCCACGATTTTTTTCGCTCTAATTTTTTGTGAAAATAGCCTAAGATGTTACAAAAAGACTTACGAAAAATGCAGGATGGAGCAACTCACCTAAAAAAATACAAAAATCATTTACTGAAACTCTTTTTTTGAAAAGTGCTTTAAACGTCAAAATGTTCAAAAGCCGAATACGGGAATCGAATCTCTAGACAATTTTACATAAAAGTCTCCATATTGACCATTGTCCTAAGTCCAATCCTTGTGAAGTTACAGCGGTTTTAAAAATAAAAATGTTGAAAAAATAGGTTTTTTGATGGTTTTTGGCAACTTCTATATGACGGACTTGATTTTTCAGTTTCGAAAATATTTTTAACGAAAAGCTCGTTCAATTTCCCATAAGTTTGATTTTGACCATATTTCAATTGGATGTATGGGCTTACAGATATAAGCTAATTTATTTTCCAGGTTACTTTACTACACTGAAAAAATGTTATGTTTGGATTGGACTTAGGACAATGGTCAATATGGAGACTTTTATGTAAAATTGTCTGGAGAATCGATTCCCGTATTCGGCTTTTGAAAATTTTGAGGTTTAAAGCACTTTTCAAAAAAAAAAAAACAGTTTCAGTAAATGATTTTTGTATTTTTTTAGGTGAGTTGCATCATTCTGCATTTTTCGTGAGTCTTTTTGTAACATCTTAGGCTAATTTCACAAAAAACTTGAGCGAAAAAAATCGTGGGCTCACCTTCAAATTTAACTTTTAAACTTAAAAATCAAAAAAATCTCATAAAGGTGGAGTGTTTTTTTTCTTCCAGTATATTTTTTTTCAGAAAGCCCGTCAAATTTCCTACAAGTTTGTCTTAGACCACTTTTTGATACGATGCAACGACTTCGAGGTACAGCAATATTTAAATTACGAAATCCAAAAATATTGAAAACACGTACGCCCTTCTCAAATGTCATTATCGAGTGTTACTGGATCCATATATACAAAAATGGCTTATATATGCCTAGAATAGCATGTCTACAAAGTTTCATTGAAATCGGAGAGGGTCGAGAAAAAAGTACCTAAAAAATCCTGTTTTGGGCTGGAATTGCTCAATAATGTTTAACACATTTTGTGATTCTCCTGAAATAAAAAAAAAATGTAGATTTCAAAACAAGCACAAAACAATTATTGCGAATTTACTTGAATATCTGTTATCCAATATTAGATTGTGTAACCCTTTTAAGACAATTGTGTTAAAAATTGAACAATACAATACAAATACTTAGTTTTGAGAATTTGTTTGTGTGATAAAAATGAAACGAAATAGATAAAGCTTCAGCTAAATTCAATGAAAAACATTTTTCAAATATTTTTGACAAGTTTTCATCATTCAAAAACATAAGAAATCGACAAATGCTTCAAATGCCGACACATTTGGATAGGCCAACGCTGCAAAAATATCCCAAAAGCCGTTGACCACAGCAAAAGCACCATATTCTACTGCTTTGCCTATTCGGCCGCTCTCCCCGGTGGCATGTGGTGACCCCGGGAGTGCAGCCAAAATTGGGCCTGCTGTACCGACCACGTGGCCCCGACAACATTAATCCGCGAAAGGGAGATTTTCGCCCCAAAAGCCGCGCACCGGCTGCAGTCTGACGATGGTTGGCAAAGTGGCATTGTGGTATGATATGGCTTTGGTTTGGCCAGAGGTTTGTTGCAATCCCGGGGTCCTGGGCAAAGTGCAGCTGGCAACCCCCTCTGGGATGAGGAGGACACTTAGTCATAAAACACACTCCAACGACGACGGCGATGGTGGCGGCGGCGTCGCGATAGAGAACATGAATTGTGGAACTTGCTCCTTGTAGATCTAGATTGGAATACCTAGTAAAGCATCGCACAGCGCAGCTACTTGGCAGCAAGTGAAGTCGTGCTCCGAGAGGTAGGGCGTTCTAAAATAATAATCTGAAAATTTTTAAAAGTTATTGGTTTTTCAAATGTTATAGTGATAAAATTAGAAAATCAATTTGAAAATATGTTATTCAGAATTTTCACCGATTTCCCAAGATTTCCCTTTTCCAAAAATATCCACCCTACGCCCATGGCTTCCGGCGGAAACAGTACTCCCGGGTGCGCGATATTTTCTCATTTCCCGGAGATTATCTCGGGGCAGAATTGTGAGTGTGTGTTCGTGCATCCCAGCACCATGGGATCAGTGCGTTCTGCTACCAACGATGTTTGGAGCGCGAAAACATGCCAGTAACCCGCCGGTGGTATTTCCAGCAGAAAATATCGGATGCATTCAGCGCAAGATGCAGCAGTTCTTGCAAGACTCAACCTCTTGGCCTCGGAAGCACTTGATGCGAACTCCGGCTTAGGAAAGCGCACCCAAGCGCACGAAATTTGGTTTGGAATCTGCGATGTGCGACCGGAAAACCTGAGCAATCGCTTCTGCAGGCGGGGGATTAACCTTCTAATGACAAGATTTAGGATTTGGAATTGTCGCTAGATAGAAAATTGAATCAAGAATAATTTAATTTAAAGTTTTTAAACTAACAACCAACTTGAGACAATGTTATTGGGAAAGTTTGGAGTACTTTTGAGGAATTTAGTTAAATCCTTATGCTGAAATTATGAACATGAACTTTATGTGCAAAAAAAGATCAAAATTGAATGGGATTCTTTTTTATGAAAATCCCGATTTTAAATTACTCTCAATTTTTTTTTTTTTTTTGTGGAAATTCATTGCTCTAAAAATTTGTCTAGCTTGCCGAAGCTGTAAAACTCGATGCTGATACGTCATCTGAGCAACTCTCTACGAAATCGGCCAATTTCGACCATTTTTTTATACTTTAATTTGGTTCAAACTTTTTGGGGGCCTTCCTTATGATTAAAGAAGCTATTTTGCGTCATTGGTTCCCCCATATAAGTCTCCATACAATTTTGGACGCTGTCCATACAAAAATGATATGTAAATGTTCAAACAGCTGTAACTTTTGAGTGAATTTTCTGATCAATTTGGTGTCTTCCCGAGCAGACGGAAATAGGGAAGGTCAGTTTTTGATATTGTGAGACGATCGAAATATGTTATTGGGATGATCGGATTAGTTGTTAAAATAACAAAAATCAATAAGAAAAATGTGTTCTAAGAATAACTTAAACTGTTATTATGTTGTTATTTCAATAACAAACCAATAACACAGAAAAAATCATGAAGGAATAACAAGATTTGTTATTTTGTGCGGAGAGGTGGAGCAGCAGTTATTGAACTGGTTTGTCTCCATAACAAAAAAAGTTATGGTTTTGGTTTATTTGTCATTTGCAAATAAACCTGCAGTTGCCATCACTCCTCAGTACTAGTCAGGGCTGCAGAGTCGGGTACCTCCAAGCGACTTTGAATCCATACTTTGAAGACAACTCCGACTCTGGATGCAGGATATGACGTCAACGACGACTTCAGCTCTCCAAAAATACCCGACTTCACAGATTCCGACTCCAAGTAAAAGTTGCTGAAAATTTGCTGAATCCGATGTAGTCTCCGAGGTCTCACTCCAGCTCGAACTTCAATGTCAGCTAAGACTTCCTGGCTCTGTGAAAATAATAACAGTTTTTGTTATTCACACTTCAAAAATTCTCAATAAATAAGTCAATTCCGTTAGGGAATATAACAAAATTTAAAAAAAATGAACTCTCAAAAGTTAATTTTATCGGATTAATTTTAGCTTGAAACCTCATTTCATGGTGAAATAAATGACCCCGATGAAATTGGTCAAAATTATTTCATAGTTCTAGCCAATTTTAGTAAAATCCCTTAGGGGGTATATGAAATAATGAAAAAAATCAACTTTCAAAATTTCAACTTTTTAGAATAATTTTAGCATAAGGACCCCATCTCATGGCCAAAATAATGACACTGACAAAATTTATCAAAATTATCCCATAGTTCTAGCCAATTTTAGCAAAGTCCCTTAGGGGGTATATCAAACAATTAAAAAAATCAGCTTTCAAAATTACAACTTTTTAGAATAATTTTAGCTTAAGGACCCCATTTCACGGCCAAAATAATGACCCTAACGAAATAGGTCAAAATTATCCCAAAGATCTTAACATATTTAACAAAAGAAAAAATAATAACAGATTGTGTTATGGACACTTAGAAACTTTTCCATTTGTGCGATTTTTGGTAATTTTATTTCTAAGTCAGTACACCGAACGAATAACAAATTTTGTTATTAGGAGAGTTTTTGAAATGTATAACATTTCCTCTTATTAGCGTGTTATTAAACATTTTCAATATAATATCACTTCAATACCAAGTTTTGTTATTTTATCAGAAACTGTTATTGTTTTTTCTTCTTGAAGTTTAACTTCAGGATAAAATAATAGCACTTTTTGTTATTTTAACAGGATTTGTTATTGAAATATTATTAATTTTGTTATTACCGTCTGCCCGGGATGATCTTTATGTGCAAAAAAGATCAAAATTGAATGGGAAAATCGTTTTTTATGAAAATCCCGATTTTAAATTACTCTCAAAAAAAATTTTTTTTTTGATGGAAATTCATTGCTCTACAACTTTGTCTAGCTTGCCGAAGCTGTAAAACTCGATGCTGATACGTCATTTGAGCAACTCTCTGCGAAATCGGCCGATTTCGACCATTTTTTTATATTCTTTAATTTGGCTCAAACTTTGTGGGGGCCTTCCTTATGACCAAAGAAGCTATTTTGCGTCATTGGTTCCCCCATGTAAGTCTCCTTACAATTTTGGACGCTGTCCATACAAAAATGATATGTAAATATTCAAACAGCTGTAACTTTTGAGTGAATTTTCTGATCAATTTGGTGTCTTGGGCAAAGTTGTAGGTATTGTTGAGGACTATTGAGAGAAAAAATTGGAACACGGAAAAAAAAACATTTGCAGATTTTTTTAGCAACTTTTTTTCACTAAAACTCAATTTCCCAAAATACGTATTTTTTGATTTTCAAGATTTTTTGATATGTTTTAGGGGACAAAAATCCGCAACTTTTGAGCCATACAGAAACATGGTCAAAAAATCTGGCGCCAAGTTATGAATTTTTGAAAAAAAGTGATTTTTTTTAATCGAAATTTCATGCAAAAACAAATTTGATGTTATTTTTTAATGCAAAATTGAATTTGCAATTGAAAACTACTTTACTGAATTTTTGATAAAGGGCTCCGTTTTCAATATATAGCCACCAAAAGTTTGATTTAAGCGAAATATTTGCAATTTTTCGATTTTTAAAAATAGTGGCCATGAGTGACCATTTCTAAAATTATTTTTTTTAAAGTTCAGAAAATTTGCTATAAAATTGTCTAAGAGACATTGAAGATTGGACCTCGGGTTGCTGAGATAGAGCCGCTTTAAGAAAAAGAAACACGAAAATTGAAGTTTTCTAAATCTCACCAAAACAACCCACCATTTTCTAATGTCGATATCTCAGCAACTTATGGTCCGATTTTCAATGTTAAACATGAAACATGCGTGAAATTTTTCGATCTTTTCGAAATAAATATTTTGAAATTTTTAAATCAAGACTAGCATTTTAACTGAGCATAATATTCAATATTTGGCCCTATGAAAATGTTAGTCCTGACTCAAAAAATTTCATTGTAAACAGTACTCGCGAGCTGTCAAATGACGTCATGGCGTAAAACCTAATATTTCAGCAAGTAATTTCAATTCCAAACATTTGTGAAATATTCATATCTTTCCTTGTTAAAGCTGCCTGAAATAAATTAACCACCACCACCATATCTTTCCGAAAAAAATACTTTAAAAATTTTGAAATCAAGACTCAAATTTTAAAAGGGCTAAATATTCAATTTTACGATACAAACGAAAGTCATCACAAAAATTGTAAAATGTCAGAAGGCGACACTTTTTATCACATTTTAATTTTTTCGTAAAATGTTGACTCAAAAATCTGGAATGCCTCAAAAGACCGAAACTCAAAGTGCAGAATCTCGGAAAGCCCGAATTTTGAGCATGAGCATGAGTATGAGAGACCACCCATGGTTATAGAATGAGGTGTTAAACGCAATGTTGCAAAGATAGCGTGGACTGATTTTTAATTTATCAATTTGTTACGGAATAAACGCGACGAACTCAACCGTCAACGTGCTTCCAATCTTCTTAGCCAGATAAGTAGGCTTAGTGATTTTTCACGCTCGAAAATTGCAAATTTCACGGGGACCTCAATTTCAAAACACCAAATTTCACGCAAATTTCGCGGAACGTGAAAAATGTTAAAATAACTCTGAAAATCTTATGTTTGAATCACAGAAACTACTTTTCATGCTTCATTATATATTATTCTTCAATAAACAAAAAATCTTTCATAAATTTGAACTTGACACAAAAATAAAAATCTCCTAATTTTCAAAAAAGATTCCACCCAGTTTATGGATGGGATCTAAATATATTTTAAAATAAAATGTAGGGCATGCGTATTCTCATTTATTGAACTGCTTTTTTAGTATTCGACTTATAAAGTTAAAAAGTTTTCGCTGATTTGCTTCATTTTATTGAATTTCATATCAAAGCAAGATTTAACAATCTTGTCCAGCAAAAATGAGTGAAATAATTAGAATTTTTTGCGACATTTAGCAAATTAACATTTTTTAAAGGTTTTTATCTCCCTTTTCAAAATTTAAATTTTAAATCAAAAGTAAAAAATAATATAATTAGTGATATCAAAATTTATACAAAATGAAAACAAAAACAAAAAAAGTAGTATTTTTTTAACTTTCACGGGAATTATCCACCCAAATAATCAAATATCGTTAAAATTAAACAGGACTCAGAAAAAATCTGTAAAGTTTTTAAAAGTTGATTTCAAAGCTTTCATTTTATTTTTAATAAAACAAATCATGATTCTTTTAATTTCTTTTGAAACTATACCTTTCAAATAAAATAACTAAACTTAGTCAGTTTCTAAAAACACTGAAAAATCTGAACAATTCTTCAAATGTTTCATATCAAGCTTTTCAATTGAAAACTAATAAAATTTACTTAAATAGTCTGTATGGATGAAATATTTATTATGTTGTTATTTTGAAAAACAAACATGATTTGAGAAAATTGATAAATTTCACGAATTTCACGCCGTCCACGAAATCGTCAAAAATCACTAACCCTATGTTAGTAATTGAACAAGGGTTTTCAATCACTAAATTTTACAGTAGTTCATAAGATTATGTTTATTCCTATTTGAGTTAGATAAATCATTTTGAGAAAAATCGTTACAGTTTCACACAAACATAAAATTTCACGGGATTTCGCGGAAAAAGCCAAATTTCACGGATTTCACGCTGTCCGCGAAATCGTGAAATTTCACTAACCCTACAGATAAGTTATTGGTTTTCTGTGCCCCTCGAGCTACGATGCTATGAAGAGGGCTTGACACACAAACACTCGACGTCGAGCCCTCCGAGCTACGGAGCTATGGGGAGGTTTTTTTTCAACAAAAAAAACCTCGCACACCACACAACGTTCTTGCTGAATCGAACACTAATCACTGAAAAAAATGACGCTCGAAACACCTCGAAATCCTGCAAGGCGGCGCGCTGCACCACCGTCCAAGAAAAATTCTAAGGGCAGAATTTTGTCTCAAAAGGCCGAATGTCTCGAAAGGCAGAATGATTATGGAATTTAGAATTTTGTTCATATTTTCACGATTTTCATTGATTATGATGTTCGGAGATTCAGTAAACTAACAAACTTTGTTCTTTTGCCTTCCTCACTGAGGTAAGGCTATAATCCTGCTCTAAAAATGAACTTTGTATAAAAACGTCGTAGACCCACCTTCATGTATACATATCGACTCAGAATCGAAAACTGAACAAATGTCTGTGTGTATGTGTGTGTGTATGTATGTATGTGACCAACAAACTAGCTCATGTTTCTCGGCACTGGCTGAACCGATTTGACCCGAACCTGTTGCATTCGACTTGGTTTGGGGTCCCATAGATCGAGTTTTATACAGATTGAAGTTTCGATAAGTAGTTCAAAAGTTATGTATAAAAATGTGTTTTCACATATATCCGAATCTCACTTAAATGCATGTAAACTAAGTCCGGGTCCACCATCCGACCCATCGTTGGTTAGGTTATCAAAAGACCTTTCCAACGAGTCCAGAACATTGATGATCTGGCAACCCTTTCTCGAGATATGGCCACTTAAGTGATATTGATGTACTTTTTGGAAGCCGGATCTCACTTAAATGTATGTAAAATATGTTCGGATCCACTATTCGACATATTGTTTGTTGGGTTATCAAAAGACCTTTCCAACGAGCCCAAAACATTGAAGATCTGGCAACCCTGTCTCGAGATATGGCCCCTTGAGTGATATTGATGTACTTTTTTGAAGCTGGATTTCACTTAAATATATGCAAACTATGTCCGGATCCACCATCCTACCAATCGTTGGTTAGGTTATCAAAAGACCTTTCCAACGAGTCCAAAACATTGATGATCTGGTAACCCTGTCTCGAGATATGGCCATCTAAGTGATATTGATGTACTTTTTGGAAGCCGGATCTCACTTAAATGTATGCAAACCATGTCCGGATCCACCATCCTACCAATCGTTGGTTAGGTTATCAAAAGACCTTTCCAACGAGTCCAAAACATTGATGATCTGGTGACCCTGTCTCGAGATATGACCACTTAAGTGATATTTATGTACTTTTTTATTCCGGATAAAAAAAAATAGATGAAATTTTGTGTACAGCCATTGTTGGTAATGAGTGAGGAAGGCTCCAACCACATAGGTGGATTAAGTCTGTTTTTTTTTTTGTAGTTTTAAGCGAAAAATTCTGTTCATTTTTACCGATCATACTGCTACCATGCAATTCAAAAGCGGTTCAATGTTGTTGTTTTTTGAATTATGGTGACTATAACCGAAATTTGATCAATCGTCACAAGTACTTGAATGAATTTAAATAATTATAAATATTTTTTCGGGGAAAATAAACAGGAATTAAAAAAAAGTATATGGAAGCAATGCTAGAATGTTATGCCTTCTTTATTTCGAAAACATTTTTGTTACATAACTAAAGTTTAAAAAAACTAATAGCAAACTGTGCCCGAAAAGGCGAAATGCATTCCAAACGAAGTTTTCACCTTTTCGGGCACGGTGTTGCCGTATGAAATTCGGCCTTTTGAGCATTCGATCTTTCCGAGTAGGTGAGAATAACAAAACGGAGAATGTCCTCCAAAACAAGTCCTGTTAAAATATCTAATTTCGTTATCAGAAAGTCATGATCATCGGTAATGAGGAAACAATAGTAATATACCCAACACTTAGTCTAACAATTGTCATTGAACAGATATTATGAATCTTTCGATGGGATCCTGGAGAGTGAGTGAAGTTGGGAGTGTATTTTGGAACTATCTCAATAATTCAATCTTCAACAATCAATATCAATATCAATATCATGAGTGTGGTTAAAAATCGATTTGACAAATTTCTTCTAATGTCATAAACTTTTGACCGGTAATGTACAAAATTATTTTCGGTTTTCAGAACTTTTTATTTTGACCAGCGAAATCCCAACGTAAATTGTAGCCGTATCAGAATACTTTTGATTTGGATGCAAATTATCAATCCGAATACTATGTTTGTCAAATAAGGATACAAAATTTGCAGGGTTTTTTTCTGCATACATCTAATTAAACAGCACATCGTGAAATGTGCTAATTTCAACGCTCCAGCATGCCCCAGCAGTATGTCCCACTGAAGGGTTAACTCCGAGAGTCCATCCCAAATGTACTAGCTGTTACCGGTATTCCGCCCCAGGGATACACCAGAATGCACTCGCCGTGTCGCCATGGACTGTCGACTCCGAGCAAATAGAGTGCAGCAGGTTCATTGCAGATAATTAGACGTTTGAACTGCGCGAATTGTAACCGGTACAGCCCGTCGCCGGGGTCCAACCACCGAGGTTCGCTCGGTTGACTATTAAAACAAAGTTTAGTTTCTATTGCGGTGGCAGCATCCCAAATTAATAAACCCAAAACGCTTTGCATGAATCCTGGAGAGACTGGTCGTCCCAAGTCCCCGACGACGACGAAGTTCCACTTCCAGAGTAGTGTGCACGCCGGGAAAGAGTAGTTTATAATTTAGAAGAGGGTAGTGCAAATTCATTTCCTGGTACGGGAGCGGGAGCAAACTTTTTGCAACTTTAATAGATATTTGGCCAACTTTGCCCTCCTGAGTGGGTTTATCGTTGGTTTGGCACGATTTTCTTGCTAATTTTCTTGCCAGTAGGGAAAGATTTCACTATGTTGGTATTTATATAAATTTACTTTTATTATTTGTTAGAGTTGTTGCAAAAAAAAATTTATGTTGAACAATTCAAAGATTGTACTGTATTGAATATGAAAATTGCAGTAGGAGGCTTCACTACACAAAAAAACATATCTCAATTTAAAAAATTCACAAAAGGCTTCCTCACAACTTGAACTATTTTCATTTAAATTCTCAATCTCATGTAACGGAAACCAAAATGACCCCTAATATGTATTAAAATATTAACTCCACAATTGATTTGACATCCACCTTCTGTATCCCTTTAAGATTACGATCATGATCAATACATTGATAGTGGGAACAAAATAAAACTACCCAATAAACAGTAGCACATGGCGTGATTTGCACCCTGAATTATCCGAGGGGTAAAATTTTCCGCTCGCACAATGTGATGAAAAATTATCTTCATCCGCGTAAAGTTGCAGTACGAGGGTGGCAAAAATGCTTTGAAAAAAAGAGGGATTTAGAAATGCGGAAAATGTATTCTTTTGAAAGCTGTTACTGTTTTGCGTGTTTTTTTTTCACACTGAATCCTGTAAGTTTTTTTTCCCCCGCCAAAGGATTACATTGTATCCGTTAATTTTCAGAATTTCCCAACTCAGGTGTTCTATAGCTAGCTATAGCTTCCTACAACGGACAGGGGTATTATTTACCCACCTCGTAATAACAATGTTTCTTTTTATCGTTCTGTACGGAAACGTATCATTCCTGCTGCTTTTTCACCGGGAGCCCGGTTGCGTTTTCCACGATTATAGTCTATTCATTTATCTTCCCTCTCAGCATCCGATTACAACAGGCAGCCCAGCCCAGCCCAGCAAGGAGTTTTCTGCCGTTCTACAAATAGAACGTTTTCACCCCTCGTCGCAGCTGGAACAAAGTCCCCAGCAAATGGGGGTTGGCCTGCAAAATTTCCCGGGTTTTATTCACCCCACCCACCCTTCTGCTTGCAACATTCTACCCATATTATAGTTTTCACGTTTATATCAGTCTGTTTTAATTGCTTTTCGAGCTGGCCAAGGGGCCGCTGCAAGTGCTTATTATTACTATTATGATGTATACATTTCCAATGAAACACAAGAACCTTGTGGGCCAGCTCGGTCATCGACGACGACGACGACGGCAACCTGCTCCTAATATGCTCTAAGCTTATGAACCCGACAAAGGACTCCCCCTTCTGCCCCACAAGACTCAAATTACTCTACTCTCTGTAGTGTACACTCAGTTACACGGATAGAAATCTTGTAAGCATATCCGGTAATTCTATGATTTCGAAGTCATAAACATTGAAATGTTGCCAAAATCGTCAAATTTTTTATCGATTTCTATGTAAATGTTTTCAGAATCGACAACATTGTTGTTCGAAATCGGAAAAAAATGTTACCGTTTTTGGCAACATTGCAATGTTTACGTATTCGAAAACATAGAGTTACCGGATATGCTTGCAAGATTTCTGTCCGTTTACGTGTGGTACCGTAAACCGGGGTGATAGGATTTCAATTTGTTTTTGAAATATTTTCCAACAGGTAAGGTTTTTCTCAAGATTATTATTTTTAAAACATGTATTGGGGTAGGCCACACAAAGTCCATGCACTATTTTGGAAAAAAAGTTTTTTCAATAGTGTTTAGAAAAAAAGGTTACGTTAAAAATTCTTAGTTTAAATACCGGGGTGGCTGTGATAGTCATAGTTTTTCTTGTTAAAATCATTTTTAAGATGTTCAAACTTTATTTGTACGTTAAATGTACCATCACTAAAGTGGCTGATATAGTTTTTAAGAAAAAAAAATCAATGTTTATATTTAGTTAACTAACTTTATAAACTTTTTATCAAAATACTACAAAATTTTATATAAAATTGTTGAAAAGTAGGAATTTTGCCTGAAATTTGTTAAAACTAGTTTAAAAAATTATCGATTTATATTGCATTTTAAACTGAATACAAAGCACGAATCACAAGTTTTCACATTTTAAATGAAATTTGTTCAACTGAAATTGCCTATAAATTTGGAGATTTTTTTTAATTGTGTTTCAAGGACACATAATTTTTATTATTTACAAACTTATTTAACATTCTCCTAGTGGAAAATTGTTCATTGAGAAAATCATGACACTTTGAGAAGTTTTAAATAATGACTTTCATCAATATTTTCTTAATTATAGTTAACTATCTTTTTAAACATTTCAAAATTTTATGCAAAGTTCTTCTTAAGGTACTTTGAACACTTCTCTACCACGGTCAGTATGATTCTGAACCATTCCGTACGTATTTTAATTGCACTCTTCATTTTGCAGAAAAATCGCAAACCTATCAAAGTCACCCCGTTTTACGGTAATCAAAATACAAATTATCAGAAAAGCAGTTCTCTAGGATTTCGGTCAATCGATTTTTTTTGTATTTTTTAATCCGACTGAAACTTTTTTGGTGCCTTCGGTATGCCCAAAGAAGCCATTTTGCATCATTAGTTTGTCCATATAATTTTTCATACAAATTTGGCAGCTGTCCATACAAAACTGATGTATGAAAATTCAAAAATCTGTATCTTTTGAAGGAATTTTTTGATCGATTTGGTGTCTTGGGCAAGGTTGTAGGTATGGATACGGACTACACTGAAAAAAATGATACACGGTAAAAAAAAATTGTTGATTTTTTTATTTAACTTTTTATCATTAAAACTTGATTTGCAAAAAAACACTATTCTTTAATTTTTTTTATTTTTTGATATGTTTTAGAGGACATAAAATGCCAACTTTTCAGAAATTTCTAGGTTGTGCAAAAAATCATTGACCGAGTTATGAATTTTTTAATTAATATTGATTTTTTTCAAAAAATCGAAATTTTGGTCGCAAAAAATTTTCAATCTCATTTTTCGATGTAAAATCAAATTTGCAATCAAAAAGTTCCCCTTGTCTGGAAAAGTTTTTGTGTCTGAAGATGGCCGAAACCAAGAAGTAGGCCGAAACGTAACGAAGAAGAATTTTGTTTCATTTCTCACCGAAAAACATCAACTAAAGCCAAAAAACAAAAAAAAAACATGCAAAGGTTTAAAAACAGGAAAATTTATGTTTTCTAAGTCTCACACAAACAGCCCACCATTTTTCTATGTCGATATCTCAGCAACTAATGGTCCGATTTTCAATGTTAAAATATGAAACATTTGTGAAATTTTCCGATCTTTTCGAAAAAAATATTTTCAAAATTTTCAAATCAATACTAACATTTCAAAAAGGCCAAACATTCAGTATTACGCCGTTTAAAAATGTTAGTCTTGATTTTAAAATTTTGATAATATTTTTTTCGAAAAGATCGGAAAATTTAACAAATGTTTCATATTTTAACATTGTAAATCGGACCATTAGTTGCTGAGATATCGACATTGAAAAATGGTGGGCTGTTTGTGTGAGACTTAGAAAACATAAATTTTCCTGTTTTTAAACCTTTGCATTGCAATCTCTCAGCAACTAATGGTCGTATCAACAAAGTCCGAAGAAGCAAAATATAGAGAATTTTTTCAGCATTTCAAAAATATTTTTTTCAAAAATGGGCAAACATGTGCACTAATTTAAAAAAATGAAAAACTGCGACTATTTTCAAAAAAGTTACATAAAAATGGCTATAACTTGAAAACGGTGCACTTTATCAAAATTTCTCTAAAGTACTTTTTGATTGCAAATTCAATTTTACATCGAAAAATGAAGTTGAAAAATTTTTGAGACCAGCATTTCGATCTTTTGAAAAAATCAGTATTGATTAAAAAATTCATAACTCGGTCAATGATTTTTTGCACAACCTAGAAATTTCTGAAAAGTTGGCATTTAATGTCTTCTAAAACATATCAAAAAATAAAAAAAAATTAAAATAGTTTTTTTTTTGCAAATCAAGTTTTAGTGATAAAAAGTTAAATTAAAAATCAACAATTTTTTTTTACCGTGTATCATATTTTTCTAGTGTAGTCGATATCCATACCTACAACTTTGCCGAAGGCACCAAATCGATCAAAAAATTCCTTCAAAAGATACAGATTTTTGAATTTTCATACATCATTTTTGTATGGACAGCTGCCAAATTTGTATGAAAAATTATATGGACAAACTAATGATGCCAAATGGCTTCTTTGGGCATACCGAAGGCACCAAAAAAGTTTTAGTCGGATTAAAAAATACAAAAATTAAAATTGAAGAAAAAAGACCGATTTCGTAGAGAATTGCTCTACAGCAATTTCACATAAAACCTGTACGTTTGTGTTCAAAATATAACAAGTTTAATATGTTAAGTATTTAAAAACTTAAAATATTTTTTTTAGATCATAATTTTTGTTTACAAAACATTTGAAAAATGGTTCAAACTGCAGTAAGTTATGTACAAATATACTGAAGGGAACTATGTACGAAAACCAAGCCGAATTAATTAAGCTTGAGGCTGATTCCAGTGACTGTAAAAATGCAAGGATCGAGTCTCCCTAAACGCACCTTTTTAAACAAATGATTGTGAAAATAGTATGACGATAAATTTAACGTAAAATGCGTATGGGTTTTGGAGTTGATAAGTTTATCAAACAAGTCGTGTATAAAAAAAAATATTTTTTTTTAATAAATTTTGAGTGTTTAATATACATATCAAACCAAAGAAAAAAGATCTCTTGGAGGTTTTTTGCAGCACTATTATGAAACATGGGTGTAACTCAATCTAAACACTTTTTTTCTTTGTTTTCTACAATGAACTTTAGTCATTTTCGCCAATTTCGAATCAAGTCTCCCCATTCTTCCTTATATAATTATTTTATAAATAGCAATTCTCCAGCTTTGTACGACATTTCGCGATTTTTCCTTGAGTATTTTTTTTGAATGGTACTTAGCTTAAATAAACCATTTTGCATAATTGATTTCTAATCATCTTGAGATGTGAATTTAATTTGCTTTAAAACGCAGTTCTGTGAAATTTTCTATTTATAGTTATAATCATTAATGAAAAAAAATTATAAATGCATAATTCTAAAAATTATGCCCTTCCTCGTCCATCTTTTAAATAATTAGTTCAAATAGCTAAAACAATGCTCTACATTTTTAAACATTGCGATCTGACTTATGGTAAATATGAATTAGGAGAGATGGAGCCTAACATTTCAAAAGGACACATAACTTTTGTAAACAATAGTGTATCCCTTTCACTCAAATAACAGTTTACAACAGTTGAATGTTAGTCGTGATTTTAGAATTCTGAAAATATTTATTTATTAGAGAGATAAGAAAATCTCACAATGGGTTCACTTTTTTGACGTTGAAATTTGGACCAAATGTTTCAAAGATATCGTCGTTATTTATTTGAAAGATGGACGATAATGAACACATTTTTTTGATATAGTCACTTCTCTGTTTACAGCAGTCAGTACAATTTGGCCTACAAAATTGGACCCATATTTTTTATGTTTAAATGCTAGGGTGGTCCAAATGATTGAATTTCGTTTTTTTTCTTTTCAAATAACAAATTTTCCAGAAGATCATTACTCCGCGCCGTTTTAACCCATTTTAGCTCTTGGACAAAAATGGAAGGTTTTTTGATGGACTTGTCAGGAAAAATAGTTTGTAGTTTGAAAAAGTCAAATGAATAACTTCATATGCCTTTGGTACACAGCAAAAAAAATGTGTAAATTCGGAAGGTGTAATTTTACAAGGTTGAATATTACCTCTTTTATGATGTAATTTTACCTCAATTTAGACTGAAAATGCGACATCACACCAGAATGGTGGTAAAATTACACATTTTCAGAGATAAAATTACATATTTTTTGTTCTGACATAAAAGATGTACCCCTTTCCAGATGTAATATTACCATGATTTTTTATTCTGTGTACCCCAGTCCAATTTTTTACGCTTTTGTTTTTGATTGAGCTTTTTTTCAACTATTCTACAACATCACTTTTGGCAATATAGTATTAAATAATTTGTACACCATACAATTTTAAACATGTCAAACATAGTTATTCTTATTGTATGCTTCACAACGATCGTGTGTTAAATTATCTCTAAATTTTTCAACCCATTTTCGTGCAACAAAGTGTACAGCAACCTAACACAAGGAAGTGGCATCGGTTTCCGACTCAACGCCAATAGCCCCTATAGCTGAATGATATCGAACCTCCCACTTGATGATACAATAATATTGTCGTAAAGCAGAGGTTCTGCCCGGAATTTTCAGGTCATTTTGTATCTAAATCATGTTCAGGTAATCATAAACTGAACCTTACGCTACACAAAAGAAGGGTGTGGGGGGTGGGGGGGATCAGAAGCAACAATATTTGTGCACCGCAAGAATACGTGGAATAGTGCCTGGAAATTGGCTGGAACTTTGCGATAAAACGGCAGCATTGTCCGATGATGGAAGGTGATGCATGTTTGTAGGGGTGATTTTGCCGAGCAAGAGGAGACATACTTGGAAGGTTATTAGCAGGAGAATGGATGCTTAATGATTCCAGAAATGAAAACAATTGTTGAAGTAAGTAATGGTCAGCTTATATTTCAACTATTCACTTATTGATTGATTGATTGAATCAAGAATCTCTATAATCAAGGATATTGAGTACAATTGTTTTCAAATAAAAAAAAAACTGCAAAGTTGCAAGAATTGAAAAACAGAACAGAAACAACAAACTGAAAATTACACCTAACGACACATTACGGGTGAGATCTTTCTCTGCTGTCGGCAGCCAACAGCAACAACAAGTTCATCGCGCAGAACGACCGACCGACCAACGGCGGCAACATTATTAGTGCATGCCGAGACCGGCAGAGGAGAGAGAGCCAACAGTATATAAATAACAAAGCAGATAATAACTGAAAACAAGAGAAATGCATTTTTTATATGCCAGTGTGTGTGTGTGTGTTTACTCCCGAAAAACCGGAGTTATTCTCACTACTCGCGTGGTGTCTGGAGTAAGCTTCTAAAAGGTCGATTTTGCAAGACTTTTGAGTTTCTACTAGAAACTTTCTAGATAATCAAGACTCTGGAATTGAGTTTATTTCAGTAATTTTGATTTTGCTACTTTAATTAAATATCATTTACGTCCTTTTCAACACCAACTCTAATTTTGTTCTTTTTGGCTTTTTGCAGAAGCAGAAGAAAATGATGAAAAAAATGCCACTAAAGAAACAAAAAAAAAAGAACAAAAATGAAGCAAAAGCGGTTTATAAAAGCCAACATTACCAAATGGTCGTGCGGTCTTCTCGAACCGCGGCGGCCTTGCACGTGGACACTGTGCACTGAGAGTCCGTTCCGCGGTCGGTTGGTTGGTGGCCACACGAAGAAAAGGGACCTCAGCTTGTAATTGAATACCTCTGCGTCATCGATACGCACTCCTCTCGCGGGAAGCGGAGAATGCGTCACAGACGAACTTGTTTTTTTTTTTAACTTTATTTCTGGGAACTTTTACGAAGCATGTTTTGGTACGATGTGGTTCTGGAGAAGATGGTAAATGCTGTTATGAAATTATTCGGGAAATGAGCTTCTCAACTCTGTTGCAATCAATCGGGTATCACATATCTAGATTTTCACCGAAACTATTTTCAACTGAAATTCAACTGAATGGATCTGGGCCAATTTTTTTCGATTATTTTATGTTCATGAGGTTTTTTGAGCAATGTAGATATCTGGAGTTATTTTTGAAAAGGTCCAATAAACTAAATTTTCAGTTTTTGCTTTTTGGGTGTTTTTGAAACCGCCTTGAGTCGGGGGTATTAAAAAACACCCAAAAAGCAAAAATTGAAAATTTGGTTTATTGGAATTTTTCAAAAAAAAATCCAGATATTTTACTTATGAACAACTTTGTAGAACACTGTTTTGTTCTAAACTGAATGCTGTTGGCACTAGACCGTAAACAAAATCCTCTCACCATCGCGAGTGAGGGACGCCGATGGTGGCATTTTTGACATTGTCCCGGGAATTCCCGGGAAATTTTTATTTCATTGTAAATTCTTGTGATCTTGATTCTGATATATTTTGCAACAAATTTGTACAAGACAGCGTTTTCAATGGTTAAAATAAGTGTTAAGATCAATTAATAACTTGACTGCATGTAAAAAATCTTACAACTTCAAGAAAATATATATGGTAATTCTCCGCCAACTCACACAGCAGTTGCCCCGACCCCTCTTCGATTTGCGTGAAACTCTGTCCTAAGGGGTAACTTTTGTTTCTGATCACGAATCCGAGGTCCGTTTTTTGATATCTAGTGCCCTCCAGTACGACCCTTTCCATTTTTGAAAAAAGAGGTGTTTTTTCAATAATTTGCAGCCTGAAACGGTGATGAGATAGAAATTTGGTGTCAAAATTACTTTTATGTAAAATTAGACGCCCGATTTGATAGCGTACTCAGAATTCCGAAAAAATGTATTTTTCATCAAAAAAAAAACACTACAAAAGTTTTTAAAACCCTCCCATTTTCCGTAACTAGACTGTAAACAAATTTGAAACATGTCATTTTATGGGAAATTTAATGTACTTTTCGAATCTACATTGACCCAGAAGGGTCATTTTTTCATTTAGAACAATTTTTTTCATTTTCAAATTTCGTGTTTTTTCTAACTTTGCAGGGTTATTTTTTAGAGTGTAATAATGTTCTCAAAGTTATAGATCATACAATTACAAACATTTTGATATGTATACATAAGGGGTTTACTTGTAAACATAACGAGTTATCGCGATTTTACGAAAAAAATAAGTTTTGAAAAAGTTGGTCGTCGTCGATCATGGTCTTTCATCGTAACCTTCGACAGACACGGACGACAAAACAAAGAGAAATCACAAAAAGTATTTTTTCAAAACTTTTTTTTTGTAAAATCGCGATAACTCGTCATGTTTATTAGCAAACCCCTTATGTTTATATATATATAATATATATATATTATATACAGCAATTCCCCACGAAAACAGCATGGAAAAAAACAAAAGTACTCGGATCGGGCTCAACATTTTTCTGGGGGTTCCCTGGCCGTAATAATTAGACCCGTATTTTTTTGTTTGGCCATTAGAGGGTGACCTACGCCGTGTTAGGGTGGTCTGAAAAATTTCCATTTTCGTCGATTTTCGCAAAAACCACTTTTTTCGAAAAATCATAACTTCTCGCCTTTTCAACCGATTTCAATTGTCTTATACGCAAATGAAAGGTGATAAGGTAACCTTTCAAAGAAAAATATCAAGAAGTTTCAAAAATCTAGCCTAACATATGAAAAGGTCGAATGAAACTTTAAAATGCCGTTTTGACGGTGTCTGGACGAAAGAGCCTATGTCTGGAAATATTTTTATCGGATTCCCCGGACATTTTTACATAATATACTAAACAATGGGAGGAGTTCATTAACAGGATTCCGAGATATGATTTTTTGAAAATAAAATCCGTATTTTTCGACGCGCCGCGCGCAAAAACACGAAAATGACAAAATCGGCAAAAAATCAACTTTTTCCACTAAAACTCTTTTTTCGCATGTTAAAAATGAAAGGGGCCGTACCGCCCCTCCATCGCGAGATTTCAAAAAACGGACCTCGGATTCGTGATCAGGGACAAAAGTTACCCCTTAGGACAAAGTTTCACGCAAATCGAAGAGAGGTCGGGGCAACTTTTCCCGATTTCGTTTGAGTTGGTAAAGAATTACCCTATACATTTTTTTAAATTTTGATGATGAGTATTTTTTTTAAACAGTACGTAATATGAGTCTTTAAAATCTAGAATTATAACATTTCTTTTAAACTTGCTTCTGTGACCAGTTTGAGAGAGTGTTATTAAGATTTACACTAAAGCCATTCAGAAATTATGTATTTCAAGACAATTATATTTTCTAGAACAAGTCATACTTATTTCAGCATTTAAACAAAATAGTGAAGTTTTTTTCCTAGAAAATCTAACTTCTTGTATTTGTTTTACTTGAAATAACTTTTTTTTAATTTGCAACAAGTTTTTAAAAAATATTTGCTTTCTTTGGGCATCATTCAAACATCACGAAGTTGTTTATTTATATTTTTTTAATTGTTTTATTGTGTTACATGGTTTTCAGCTTAATAAATGACCTCTTTTAAGATCATTTCATCATTCAACATCATTCCACAATCACTCATAAATTTTTATCATATATATAATAATTATCCGTTCAATACATATGGTAGCTTCAAACTGAAATTTCTTGAATACTATTGCTCGTTTAGAATTAATTCTTCTTGCACAATTTTATTTGAAATATTTATTGCTACCAATTAAATTTTCATCCAAATTGATCATGGTCAACAAAAACGTAAAAAAATCAGAATTAGGAATTAGATATATCTTTTTGCCTTCCTCACTTCACTAAGGAAAGGCTATAAAATCACTCGAAAAATGAACTTTTTAGTTAGACCTCCTAGACCTACCTTCATTTGTACATATCGACTCAGAATCACCAGCTGAGCAAATGTCTGTGTGTTTAGCTGTATGTAGACATGTGTACCAAATCAATGTCACTGGAATATCTTGTCACAGGCTCAACCGATTTTGGCCGAAATGGTTTTAATCGATCCGCCTTAACGTCCCCTAAGTTGCTATTTAAATTCATGCAGCTTTATCATGTATTTAGACAGTTATGTTAAAAAACTGTTTCATATTAAATTAAAATTATGATAAAAAGGGTGTTTTTTTCATGAAACCCTCACATGTTATATATTTTTAGAAAGCATATGATAAAACCCTTCTTGTGGATTAAGAATTTCCAAGATCTGACTTACCTATCTAAAATTAAAAGCAGTTTAAAAAATGGTCTGAATTTACATAACCTCAAATGGTCCCGTCTGATCGCCACGAAAAAAGCCTTGTAGAGGGATGCCATTTTCCTGAAAGGCAGTGTCTGTATAATCTTGGCAAAAAGTCTGTAGGAAGCCTGTTTTTTTACTCGTCACTTATTTTTATTAGAACCTCTTAGGTGCTGCGATCACGTTAGGGGAGATCCATAAACCATGTGGAAACTTTAGGGGATTGTTATCACTCTATAAATGAGAGGAAGGCGCCAACCACCTAAAGGTGGATTAAGTTACGTTTTTTATGTATTTTATTTTTTTTACTGTCTTTATCGCTAAAAAAATGATTTTACCCAAACCAACACCACTAGCTGCAAAATAGAATGGTTTGAGTAAATACTGTCTATTTTAATGAAAAAATATCCAACGATTGCGAATGGACCTTCAATTCTTCCGTCCCCATTAATGCTGATATTCCGTACAAATTTCTCTTTCATGCTTCCTCTCCCCTCCACCGTCCCCCCCTCCCGTCGCTCATTTCATCCTTGCTGCAAATCCACCGATGACAATTGCTACAAAAAAGGCATTATTTTTCCGTCTTTAATCATTTCTTTTTTCCGCAATCTTCCCCCCTCACACACAATCTCCGAACATCAACATGCCGAAGCAGTGGAAGATGAACGGGATGCTGCGGCTCCTTCCCGCTCAAAGGAATCCTCATAATCTGCCTCACCTCCCCCCCCCCCCCCTCGCCTCCTCGCGACCGTTACTGCAATTTTGTCATAGAGCAGTTCTCTAGGATTTCGGTCATTCGATTTTTTTTGTATTTTTTAATCCGACTGAAACTTTTTTGGTGCCTTCGGTATGCCCAAAGAAGCCATTTTGCATCATTAGTTTGTCCATATAATTTTCCATACAAATTCGGCAGCTGTCCATACAAAAATGATGTATGAAAATTCAAAAATCTGTATCTTTTGAAGGAATTTTTTGATCGATTTGGTGTCTTCGGCAAAGTTGTAGGTATGGATACGGACTACACTGGAAAAAAATAATACACGGTAAAAAAAATTTGGTGATTTTTTTATTTAACTTTTTATCACTAAAACTTGATTTACAAAAAAACACTATTTTTAATTTTTTTATTTTTTGATATGTTTTAGAAGGCATAAAATGCCAACTTTTCAGAAATTTCCAGGTTGTGCAAAAAATCAATGACCGAGTTATGAATTTTTTAATCAATACTGATTTTTTCAAAAAATCGAAATTTTGGTCGTAAAAATTTTTCAACTTCATTTTTCGATGTAAAATCAAATTTGCAATCAAAAAGTACTTTACTGAAATTTTGATAAAGTGCACCGTTTTCAAGTTATAGCCATATTTAAGTGACTTTTTTGAAAATAGTCGCAGTTTTTCATTTTTTTAAATTAGTGCACATGTTTGCCCAGTTTTGAAAAAAATATTTTTGAAAAGCTGAGAAAATTCTCTATATTTTGCTTATTTGGACTTTGTTGATACGACCTTTAGTTGCTGAGATATTGCAATGCAAAGGTTTAAAAACAGGAAAATTGATGTTTTCTAAGTTTCACCCAAACAACCCACCATTTTCTATCGTCAATATCTCAGCAACTAATGGTCCGATTTTCAATGTTAATATATGAAACATTTGTGAAATTTTCCGATCTCTTCGAAAAAAATATTTTTGGAATTTTCAAATCAAGACTAACATTTCACAAAGGCCAAACATTCAATATTACGCCCTTTTAAAATGTTTGTCTTAATTTGAAAATTGAAAATATTTTTTTCGAAAAGATCGGAAAATTTCACAATTGTTTCATATATTAACATTGAAAATCGGACCATTAGTTGCTGAGATATTGACGATAGAAAATGGTGGGTTGTTTGGGTGAAACTTAGAAAACATCAATTTTCCTGTTTTTAAACCTTTGCATTGCAATATCTCAGCAACTAAAGGTCGTATCAACATAGTCCGAATAAGCAAAATATAGAGAATTTTCTCAGCTTTTCAAAAATATTTTTTTCAAAACTGGGCAAACATGTGCACTAATTTAAAAAAATGAAAAACTGCGACTATTTTCAAAAAAGTCACTTAAATATGGCAATAACTTGAAAACGGTGCACTTCATCAAAATTTTAGCAAAGTACTTTTTGATTGCAAATTTGATTTTACATCGAAAAATGAAGTTGAAAAATTTTTACGACCAAAATTTCGATTTTTTGAAAAAATCAGTATTGATTAAAAAATTCATAACTCGGTCAGTGATTTTTTGCACAACCTGGAAATTTCTGAAAAGTTGGCATTTTATGTCTTCTAAAACATATCAAAAAATAAAAAAAATTAAAAATAGTGTTTTTTTGTAAATCAAGTTTTAGTGATAAAAAGTTAAATAAAAAAATCACCAAATTTTTTTTTACCGTGTATTATTTTTTCCAGTGTAGTCCGTATCCATACCTACAACTTTGCCGAAGACACCAAATCGATCAAAAAATTCCTTCAAAAGATACAGATTTTTGAATTTTCATACATCATTTTTGTATGGACAGCTGCCGAATTTGTATGGAAAATTATATGGACAAACTAATGATGCAAAATGGCTTCTTTGGGCATACCGAAGGCACCAAAAAAGTTTCAGCCGGATTAAAAAATACAAAAATTAAAATTGAAGAAAAAAGACCGATTTCGTAGAGAATTGCTCCATAATCAACGCGAGAGACAGAGAGAGGGCGAGCAAATCCGGACCGGTGCTTGTTGTTGTTGTTGTTGTTGTTGTACCTTCGTCTTTTTATATGTGTTGCCGCGCGCCACCAGTTTTATTTTCTCCTGGTACTCCTCTTTGCTTCTTGGAGTTCCAGGTTCTCCAGCTTCCCGGACGAGATGAGGGACACCATCGCGACGGCACATTGCATTGTATGCGAGCGTTTGCGCCAACACTTTCGTACTTTGTGAAGGAGTTTGTGTTTGTAAGGGGACCGTGTGGTGGCGTTGGTTTGTATACAATTGTTGCAAATTTTTATTTTTTGAATATTCTTGGATTTTTAAAACTGTATTTTAAAATGCAAATACATTTATATTACATCACTAAGGCTGTTAAAAAATATATTTAAAGTTATTGTCCTTTTTTTGCTAGTCAAGGTCGAAGGGGACCAACAAGATAAAAAAAGCAAAAAAAATATTTTCGTTTAGAACAACATTTTGTATGTAAAAAACGTTACTTAATCCACCTTTAGGTGGTTGGTGCCTTCCTCTCATTTATAGTGATTCCAACCCGCCTACAAACCCGTGTCCACATGTTTATGGATCTCACCTAACGTGATCGCAGCACCTAAGAGGTCCTAATAAAAATAAGTGACGAGTAAAAAAAAAAACAGACTTCCCACAGACTTTTTGTCAAGATTATACAGACATCGCCTTTCAGGAAAATGGCATCTCTCTACAAGACTTTTTTCGTGGCGATCAGACGGAACCATTTGAGGTTATGTAAATTCAGACCATTTTTTAAACTGCTTGTAATTTTAGATAGGTAAGTCAGATCTTCAAAATTCTTAATCCACAAGAAAGGTCTTCTCATATGCTTTCTAAAAATATATAACATGTGAGGGTTTCAGTTTTTTAACATAACTTTTTAAATACATGATAAAACTGCATGAATTTAAATAGCAACTTAGGGGACGTTAAGACGGATCGATTAAAACCATTCCGGCCAAAATCGGTTGAGCCTGTGACAAGATATTCCTGTGACATTGATTTGGTACACATCTACATATAGCCAAACACACAGACATTTGCTCAGCTGGTGATTCTGAGTCGATATGTACAAATGAAGGTAGGTCTAGGAGGTCTAAATAAAAAGTTCATTTTCCGAGTGAGTTTATAGCCTTTCCTAAGTAAGGTGAGGAAGGAAAAAAGAATTTAAAGTTTGACAGAAACCTAGTACTACGTTTTGTTCGGAAACTTAGGGCGAACATTTTGCTACTAAAAGCTCATGAAAAGACGATTCTTATAAAAAGTTCGATAACGAATACTATTACAAAAATCAGGTGTGAAAAATTTACATAAATACAGTTTTTTGTTGACAAATCACTATAAATCCAGTGTCACATTTTTAAATAGGCATCCTTGACTGATTCAAAAAAAAATTGGACTGAATACACAGTTTACTAACTACTTAACATAAAAGTTTATATAAATCCGTCAATTCTGAAACAAACTTATCTTAAATTAAATTTTCAAACGTTGAATTTATCTAAATGCCAATATACCATAGGATGGCAAAATAAACATTTTTGAGTGAATATAACACCATTCTGGGGGTCTTTGTATCGATTGAAATGATTTTTCGTTGGAATTTCGTACCAATTACGTTGTCGGAAAATCCACCGGCATCCGAACCCAAGCATCTATGTTTTCTATGAACGTTTTTAACGTTTTTAAATACCTGAGCAAAAAGTAAGTTTGATCTACGAGAACAAAAATTACAGAAAGTCTTCATTTTCCAGTCGGAAATCTTAATCTGTAAATCTAACAGACGATAATCTTAAAATTATTAATAGGCAAGGGGAGAGCGGATATGAAATAATTCAATAGTTTGTAGATTTCAGATGATTTATGGTTTTTTTGTTCCAGAAAAGTATAACTAACATTTTTAAAATAAAAATTTACAAAATGTATCAGTTGTTGATCAAAGTCCTCCATTTTAATCAAAATTGACAGAAAATTTAAAATTTGAAGAAAATCTGTCGAAATCAGATACAGAAATTGATTAATCTTTATTCTGGCTGATCCCTTAAAAAATCAAAAATCTGGTATTTCCAGATTTATCTGGCAACCTGGCAACCCTGTATTAAGACTAATTTTCATCGGTTCAAATTCTTTGTAAGACTGTATCTCAGAAACTATCTGTCCAATTTTCAAAGTCTTGCAAAGAAAATTTTCTCATTTTTTCTGAAAAAATGCGATAAATTTTAAAATTTCTCAAAATAATAAGCTAAAAGTGACTTTAATTTTAAAAAGGATTAAAATGTGTTATTCAATCTTTTTGATATTTTTCAAAAATCTATTTTTTGTTTCTAAAACCTATTGGTGACAAAAATCTGTGTTTTATTTTTAACAAAAATAATGTGTTTTTTTTCAAAAAAAAATTTTTAGCCAGATTTTGCAACATCACGCACCATGGCTCAAAAGATGATTTTTTTAAGTCTTATGAAACGTAACAACGTTTTTTTAGAAATTATAACTACGTATTCTGGTGTTTCAGATTTTTGCAAAAAATAGAAATGGCTTTTTTCAAGTGAAATAATTCTTTTTCTGAAAGGTCTTAGTTATTATCTAAAACTTTGCCTATTAACGTACGTAAAACGAAACTATTGGCACTACGCCCCCCGGGGCATGGCCTTCCTCTAACGTGGGATTTCTGCTCCAGCGCCTCTGACGAGACAGGAGAAACCGGGACCGACGTTTTACTTCACCATCCGATAGAAGCTCAGTGGATAAGGCGGGAATCGAACCCGCGTCTCATAGCATCATCGGGATCGGCAGCCGAAGCCGCTACCCCTGCGCCACGAGACCCACACACGTACGTACGTAATATAAAATACCAGCCCGCAAAATCGTATGGAGGCTTACATAAACTAATGATACAAAATTGCTTTTTTTAACATAAGGAATGTAGGAACAAAGTATTATCAAAATCAAAAAAACATTAAAAAGTTAATAAGTGAATAGATTTTTTTAAGAAAACATTTCATATATTTCTTAACAAATTAATTTTTAAATGCAAAATCAATTTTAATCTAAAAATGATTTAGCCTTTTCTTAGGAAATCACCTTTTTAAAAAAAATCATACCCCCATAACCCTTATTTTTTCATTATCCTAAACTAAAGGGCAAAAGACGCATATTGCTGTCCCCTAAATCTGCCGTTCTACGCACAATTGTCCTATGTCAGTTTTGGAGGATTTTGACTTTATGAATTTTTAAAGTTTAGTTTGATGTGCACTTTAAGAAAAATACATAAAATCTGATAGTTTGTTCGGAAACTCATTAAAAACAACACCAAGTCTGTTTGTCCCATTGTTAAACTTCTACGCATAATTGTCCCACCAAGTATTTTCTTACACGGAATCATTAGTTTTACTAAGCGTTATGTCTTGTTTACCTGTTGTAATAGCAAGAGAAACACAAATAAGGGTGATAAACTGATAACTGGGGCGATTAGGGACACATAGGGCGAACAGGAACCTAAGGGACAATTATGCGTAGAAACACAGAAATCGGTCGAAAAATTTCAATCGCGTTTTTCTCAGTTGCACTTTTTTGAACATGGGACAATTATGCGTAGAACGGCAGTAAAACACATTAAAAAGATCGAAAATAAAAAAAGGATTGGGATAAAAAGTGATAAAGTCTAATAAAAAAAATCGGGGTCCATGTACAAATTTTAATCTGAAAAGCTCCAACTTAAAACTTTGCTGAAGCCACCAAATCGATCAGAAAATCCATTCTCAGGATACAGATATTTGAATATTATCATGCCCATTTTTATGACCCGCCCTCAAAGTTGTATAGAGCGTTGTATGGGAGAACTGATGATGTAAAATGA
Source organism: Culex pipiens pallens (assembly GCF_016801865.2). Classification (NCBI taxonomy): domain Eukaryota; kingdom Metazoa; phylum Arthropoda; class Insecta; order Diptera; family Culicidae; genus Culex; species Culex pipiens. The sequence continues at coordinate 142,878,892 of NC_068939.1, forward strand.
CTTCTTTTGACATAGGGCAGCGATTCTCAACCCTGGGGTACATTAGGGTGGTCCAAATTTGTGCTTCCCCTGAAATCCCCATCACTAAATTAAATTCCAAATTTGAGCTCATTCTGACCACGGGAACCCCTCCCTCTAATCGCTTGTATGGAAAATAATAGGTGGGCAAAAAAAGAGCGAGCCGCTCAAAGAGTCGGTTCACTAAAAAGAGCGAACGAACCGTGGCTCAGAAAAAAAGAACCGCGGTTCTTCATAAGCTTCGGTCTTTTGAACTTCGGTTATAATTATTATTTATTGAATTTCCAAAAAAATAAAAAAAAAAGGTTTTAAATGGGTAATTCTCCGCCAACTCACACAGCAGTTGCCCCGACCCCTCTTCGATTTGCGTGAAACTTTGTCCTAAGGGGTAACTTTTGTCCCTGATCACGAATCCGAGGTCCATTTTTTGATATCTCGTGACGGAGGGGCGGTACGACCCCTTCCATTTTTGCACATGCGAAAAAAGAGGTGTTTTTCAATAATTTGCAGCCTGAAACGGTGATGAGATAGAAATTTGGTGTCAAAGGGACTTTTATGTAAAATTAGACGCCCGATTTGATGGCGTACTCAGAATTCCGAAAAAACGTATTTTTCATCGAAAAAAACACTAAAAAAGTTTTAAAAATTCTCCCATTTTCCGTTACTCGACTGTAAAAAATTTTGGAACATGTCATTTTATGGGAAATTTAATGTACTTTTCGAATCTACATTGTCCCAGAAGGGTCATTTTTTCATTTAGAACAAAATTTTTCATTTTAAAATTTCGTGTTTTTTCTAACTTTGCAGGGTTATTTTTTATAGTGTAACAATGTTCCACAAAGTTGTAGAGCAGACAATTACAAAAAAATTGATATATAGACATAAGGGGTTTTCTTATAAACATCACGAGTTATCGCGATTTTACGAAAAAAAGTTTTAAAAAAGTTGGTCGTCATCGATCATGGCCGTTCATGGTCACCCGCGACAGACACGGACGACGAAACAAAGAGAAACGCAAAAAGTAACTTTTTCAAAACTTTTTTTCGTAAAATCGCGATAACTTGTGATGTTTATAAGCAAACCCCTTATGTCTATATATCAAAATTTTTGTAATTGTCTGCTCTACAACTTTGTAGAACATTGTTACACTCTAAAAAATAACCCTGCAAAGTTAGAAAAAACACGAAATTTTAAAATGAAAAATTTTGTTCTAAATGAAAAAATGACCCTTCTGGGACAATGTAGATTCGAAAAGTACATTAAATTTCCCATAAAATGACATGTTCCAAAATTTTTTACAGTCGAGTAACGGAAAATGGGAGAATTTTTAAAACTTTTTTAGTGCTTTTTTCGATGAAAAATACGTTTTTTCGGAATTCTGAGTACGCCATCAAATCGGGCGTCTAATTTTACATAAAAGTCCCTTTGACACCAAATTTCTATCTCATCACCGTTTCAGGCTGCAAATTATTGAAAAACACCTCTTTTTTCGCATGTTCAAAAATGGAAGGGGTCGTACCGCCCCTCCGTCACGAGATATCAAAAAACGGACCTCGGATTCGTGATCAGGGACAAAAGTTACCCCTTAGGACAAAGTTTCACGCAAATCGAAGAGGGGTCGGGGCCACTTTTCCCGATTTCGTGTGAGTTGGTAGAGAATTACCCAAATTTGTTTTTCAGAATTGAAAATGCAATTTCAAGTATTTCAATGCTAATCAAAGTTTATCGCAAAAGTAAATGATTGTCTAAACAAAATGAAAAAAAAAATCATTGTACAACTGATTGTACACTAAAGTATTACCAGAATACGAATTTGAGCATTTCAAATTGCATAATTTGTAAAATTAGAAAAATATTTTTCCCATTTCCCGGGGAATTTGTAAACTTCCCGGGAATTCCCAAAATTTAAGCAAAAGTACACATTTTCTATACTTTTTGGAACCATTTTTTTAAATGCTCAGAGAAAATTAAATGAAGATGATTTTGTTCAACTAAATTTATTTTATAGCTCAGAAGCAAGAAAATAATTTGTATGATTGTGGAGTATGGATTCATTCAATTCTTGCAGAAATTTTCCAGCATCCTAGATTTAAGTTTAGATGCCATTCAACAACTCGAACGTGTAGGTTTGAGTAGAAATCTTGACAAAGAGACCACCAAAACTTATGATTTTCAAGGGCATCTTCGCGTTTTCAATTTTAATTTGTTTTATCAAATAATTTATAAAAGTCACACGATTCTTAAAACCCTTTTTATTCAAACTTTGAAAAAGAGCGGTTCTTTTTCATGAGCGAATGAAAATGAGCGGCTCCTAAAAAAGAGCGGTTTTGCCCACCTCTAGAAAATATCGTCAAAATGTATGGAGAAAAACAACTGTTTCAGTATTTACCTGTAGACGGTGCAATAGTTATTCAATTCTTATCATTTCTCGGGTATAGAACCTTCAGTGAATTTAGAAAAACTTTCCCGAAGACAACATATTTTTATTCCTGATAATTTTTTAGCATCCAAAAATGTGCATTTTTGAACACCCAGGTGTGTTTATTGGAAATTAAATTAGAGGTTAATGGTTAGAGAAGCATTTATGTAATATTATGTATTCCTAAATCTTTACAAAAAAATGTATAATGTATTATCAATCAAATCTTTTTTAACATATAAATTCAAATATCTTTCTTGCCCTCTGATTTCATGGAATATTGGGACAGAAGAAGGAGCAATACCAACTTGGACAATTTCACCCCTACCTGCGGTACCACTGCCCGATGGTGTGTAAAAACACGCTGATACACACTCCAAAAAGGGGGGAGCTCGTACATGAGACCGAAGGGGGGGGGAGTTCAGTGCTCATCGTGAAGAGTATCATTTTCCATTTTTTTTCCTCTTCATTCCTCTTTTTTAATTTAATTTCATTTTCCAGCTGTATTAAATGCAAGTCGGTTTCTCCTTTAATTCCGACATGTTCGCCACTTCTTCCCCATACCATCTAGTTTCATGTTTCGTCCAGCCATGGCCATGGAAAGGGCTCATCCACGGGGCGGACGACTTTTGCTGCTGCTGCTGCTGATGTTGATGATGATGATTGGCTTACCCTTGAAAAGAGAAAGACAGATATCGCAGGGGATTCCTTCGAGTTGAGAAGTAAGTTTTGCATAAGTGCAATACACACGCCTTTTGGCATTGTAGATTGAATTTTAACATATAAACATGGCGATAATGTTCAAAAAGTATTAAACATTATTAATTTAACCAAAATTAGTAACTGAGTAAATATATCAATGAAACTTGATCGACATGTTTTCTTATATAGACTTATACAAAAAAAAGTTCTCCGATCGGGCTCAAAATTTTTCTGGAGTTCCTTAGCCGAAATAAAAAGCAAACCAATCCACTTTAATGACCCCCGGGTCTTTTGAGGGCTCTGTTGCAAGTTTCTGCACATTTCTAGGCGTCCGAAGGTTATGTTACCTCTTTTACGCAAACGGACCGACGTTTTGCTTCCCCATCCGATAGAAGACCAGGAGGATAAGGCGGGAATCGAACCCGCGCCCCATAGCAACTTAGGGATCGGCAGCCGAAGCCGCTAACCACCGCGCCACGAGGCCCTCGAGGCCGAAATAATTAGTCCTATATTTTTTTTTTGTTTGGCCTTTAGGGTGACCTACACCGTGCTAGGGTGCACGGAGAAAAAAGAGTTCCCAAAATCGTGAACAAGCGTTCATAAAAATGGAAACCTGCAACAAAGTGTTCAAATTCCATGGTACGATTTTGAAAAACGTACCATGAAATTTGGACACTTTGTTCGTGGTTCCCATTTTCAAGAACGCTTGTTCACGGTTTTGGGAACTCTTTTTTCTCCGTGTGTGAAAATTTTCGTCAATTTTTGCAAAAAACACATTTTTCAAAAATTTACAACTCCCTGCCTTTTCAACCGATTTTCCATTCAAGGAAAAATATTTTAAAATCAGAAAAAATAGCCAAACATCTCAAAGAGTCGTATGAAAACATAAGATGGTGTTTTGACCGTGTCTGGACCAAAGAGCCTATGTCTGAAAATATTTTTATCTGATTCCTCGGAAAATTTCACATAAAATATAAAAAAATGGAGATGTCAAATCGTACGTTTCTGAGATTTCATCTGTGTGCTATCTTGTGTCTCGTTTATTTTTCTACAACAAACGTATCACAAGACTAAACACAAGCGACGCTTTGTCAAAAAAGACACTTTGCATCATTATTTTTGTCCATAGTCTCCATGAAATTTGGGGGCTGGTCATATACAATAGGTTTCTGGAGTTTAAAAAAAAACGTCAAATAAACCAAATTTCCAGTTTTTGCTTTTTGGTAGTTTTTGAAACCGCCTTGAGTCAGGGGTAATAAAAAACACCCAAAAAGCAAAATTTAAAAAATTGGTTTATTGAACCTTTTCAAAAAAAAAGGTGCAGGTGGTTATGTTACACATGACCAGTATGACAAAGAACTTTGCAAGATGATTGTTGAAATTTTCGATTAGAATATCTGGTCCGCATTTTCCCATGATTCCCTTATAATTACACAAGACAACTCTTTTGTGAATAGTTTTAAGACATAATATCAACGTCCTATCGAACTAAGGACACGGAAATTGCCAATGGAGCTGCAATAGAAATCAAGGTGAAATCAATCGACTTTCCCTCACCACTCGAAAGTTACCAAGATGCGGAAATGTTTTTGCAAGGCTGTTGCAAGCAATCGGCGGCAGCAAAGTAAATTTCAACAGCAAACATTAAAACTGCCCTTTCCAGGGCTCTAATTGATTACAATATAGTTATTCTATATTTCCAGAAACAGATTTTCGCCGCGGTACAAAAAAAATGCAATCGCAGTAATCGATTTATTACTTCCTGCCTAAAATAAGCGATTTATTTTAACTGATTAACTTCATATAATGGTCAAATGCAACCTTTCATGTCCAGTATCAAAACCATAAAGTTTGATACCCATATTACCCTAACTCTTATGGTTCGGCAAATGTCCCCCCATCGGAACATCCCCGGGGCCTCCGGATTGTGGCCAATCCTGCCGAAATTTCAAATTTCATGTCCAATATCAAAATCCATGATGTTTGATACCCATATTGCCTCAACTCTTATGGTTCGGCAAATGTCCCCCCATCGGAACATCCGCGGGGCCTCCGGCCATTCCGGATTGTGGCCACTACTGCCGAAATTTCAAATTTCATGTCCATCATCAAAAACCATAAAGTTTGATACCCATATTGCCCCAACTCTTTTGGTTCGGCAAATGTCCCCCCTTCGGAACAACCGCGGGGCCTCCGGCCACTCCGGATTGTGGTCACGACTGCCGAAATGTCAAATTTCATGTCCAGTATCTTAAACCATAAACTTTATCGTAACCACAACCAACTTGACCCAAAGGGAACAGGTTCTCGAACAACACGGGGACCCATTCTTGATGCCGTTAACCGGAGCCTCCCGGGTGAAGATCAGCAGCTTGACCAAATCGGTCCCTAAAGTTCTTCCTTGATGGCCTGCAGCGACAATCCGTCCCGTTACTGCGACGGCTCGAGCCATTTCGGCGACCTCTCCACGTCGTTGACCGGGGGAAATTTCTGCTGTCCCTTCTGATTCTGCAACTGCCACTCGATGCTCGATGTGGACTCCTCTGCTGTCAGAAAATTATGAGCTTGAGTGAAGGTGAATTTAGATACATCAATCTCATGTCTCTCGGAGAGGATGATCGGGAAAGGTTTGTTCAACCAATCAGCGTGAAGGAAAAGGAGGGGAAGTCTTCGAAGAGGGGAAATCGTCCGGTAACGATTTCGCTTCGCGAAAATTTGGGTTCCGATCTTTTTACACATACTACACACCACCTAGAGCACCAAACAGTGTGTTGCAAGCTTGGTTGCAAGTGTATTTGTAGCAAGAAAGCGCCATCGACTGTGGATTTGCTCGTGTGTGTGTGTAGTAAACCACACTAAAATGGTGTTCGCGGAACCACACTAAAATCGAAATATAGAAATCTTGGAGTAAAGTTTTGAAAACTAATGGTGTGACTGATTGCAAATACAATCTTTGTTCTAGATTTTCCCCAAGATCGATCGGATGAGCAAACTCGTGGAGGGTAGTTGCACGGCAGAAACCAGGCGCACACAAATGAAGCTCCCCAGCCTGCGTTAGTGGTATGCGTTGATAATTTGGTGCTCTTATTAGCACCAAACTTGCCACTCGATTTCCCTTCCGCACACACAAACACTCACTACCGTACCCAATCAGATTTTTAAAGAATATTCTTTCGTGTGATTTGGCTCTGAAAAGGGCCATTTTAACGTCTTATGACGCTGATAAAACCATGCGATGATGTGTCTTCATGTTGCCGGCAATTTTCCCTCCCGCGCCTGCTCTGCCTCTCTTTCCAGAACAATTCTCTCCTTCCTCTCGGCGGCTCTGCTGTGCTGCTGCTGCTTCCGATCCTCCTCGTGCAAAGCTTCGGACTCGTTTGAGCTTCGACCGGCGGCGCGGCGCTCTTTTATAACCTCGCTTGGCTGTGACGGCTCGACGTTTTCGAAGCGTGGCCGAGAGCAAAATTTGCTAAGTGCTAGATACTTGAATCTGATTAATGTGTTCGGGAAAGGTTGCGCTCAACCAATCAGCGACCGGGATTTTCCCGGTCTGAATTTTTATTTTTCAACTTAACTTTTGAGTACTTTAACAAAGTTTTATCAACTTTATGAGGTAGTCGACTTGCACTTTAAAACATCCCCTTTCGTTTGGTGGGTAGAACATACAGATTGCTTGAATGGGGTGGAAGATATAAGCATTTAAAAGACTACACAATTTCGTTACACTTTCGCTTCGCGAATTTTTGGATTGACACCCGTAGACAGTGCCCTTAGGACAAAGTTCTTTGTCAAAACTCCAGGTTTGTACTTGTATAAAATTCTGTATCAAGAGAAGGAATTTGCTGATCGATTTTGTATCTTCGACAAAGTTGTAGGTAAGGAATCAGTCCTAGTGATTTTACACATTGAAAAAGTGCAATTTCCACGGGGTCCACTCCCCGAAAACACAAAATTTCACGGAAATTTCAAGGAGCGTGTTGTGTATCTTTCAAATATTACAGTTCAATTGGGTCCTGAAGCCTTGTGTAAATGTGTATTAGGATGTAACAAAAATGACTTTTTGACGGGCATTCAAGGGTTTGTTCCGGTGGGCATACTAAGCCCAAATCCAAAATATGAGCTTGATTGGACGTAACAGTAGCTGGCGCTCCGCCCTTTAACTTTAAAAGGGATTTAAACCGTAATTTTTTTTCTTCAAAAATGTCACTTTTTGAGGCATTTTGGCCACTGAAGCGTTTTTTTTTTCAACATCATTGGCGTGTAGGCCAGATCTTTGCGCATCTTTTGGTATATATAACATTAAAATTTGGAGCACCCTGGAGCTCGGTAAAGGCCTTCAAATTTTGGCATTTTTTCGAAAAATCGTACTCAGAAAAATAAGCTTTATCGTTGTGAACAATAATATCACAAATTTAAGCTTTATTTTAGACCTCATTTCAAGAGTTCAAGAGTCAACGGAAATCGAATAAAATTTACACTTCTAACCATTGTCGGTAAAATAATTAATACTTGTATGCATAGATTTCAGAAATTGAAGAATTTCACGAATTACACGTGAAAATTCACTTACCCTAGATATAATTTGAACTTTTCGGAAAAAGGATACACGAAAAAGATAACTATTTTTAACGTTTTATAACTATAATTTAAATTTCCTTAACAATTGACAAGTACTAAAAATATTTAAATAAAATGTATCGTTCTCTAGTTAAAGCCACTTTTGGGTGAATATTTTTAATTTCCTTTCGTTTTTTTGAAGTTTTTTTTTTTTCAATTGACGATATCGTCGAAAGTTCGAATTGCAATCTTAAAAAAAAATGAAACTATTGTGATATTTTAAAAACACTTATGAAAGTTCTGAAATCACGCATAACTTTTGAAAAGGTTTGCATATAGATAATTTTCGTCCTTTCATATTGAAGAATAAATTCTAAAAAAATAAATAAATTATTTTTATTGAAAATTTCAGAAAATTTTACAAAATTCTATTTTTAAACATCAAATTTATGATATTGTCAATTGAAAATTGGAGGCTTATTAGGTGACACTTGGAAAAACTCATTCGCAGCGATTCGAATTCTTTGCTAGGCTGTAGGGTATTTTAACCATTAGTGGACCCCCTAGTAGAGCCGACGCGCATTTTTAACAATTTTTCAATATTTTAAGCACTTTTTCATAACCCTTTGTACAAAACAATGAAATCTGAAGTCTTTTGAACACTTTTGACTATTTGTTTCATCAGTAGTTTGTTTTTGAGCAGAAAAATAGCCATTTGAAAAAAAAACGTTTTTTTGCCTGTTTTGGACCCCCTTTTCCTATAGTGGACCCGGGTCCACTATAGGAAAACTATTATTTTTATACCAAATTAAACCGATATTTGGTGTTTTGATGCATGGTGGAGGTCTTATGATAGATATAATGAATAAAAGATGGATTTTCTATCATAAACAAACATGTTTTGTTTACAAATTTGGCTTAATACAAAAAAAACGATACTTAATTCACCTTTAGGTGGTTGGTGCCTTCCTCACATTCATAAAGTCAATACATTCAGTAAAAATAGCAACATTCCCTTAACATGTTTAACAAACCAATTTTATTACTGATTTCTTTTGATAGGGTTCGCAGACTTTCAATTTTTCTGGCTCATCGGCAAGGTCTGATACAAAAACCTATCCAACGAAAGTTTACATGGAAGATTCAGGCAATATTTTTATCACAATATCTCAGATCCGGCCTCCAAAAAGTGTTTAAATAACACTTAAGTGCTAATAACTTTTGATAGGGTTGTCAGATCTTCAATGTTTTGGGCTCATTGGAAAGGTCTTTTTAATACCTTTCTGAAAATGTATAACATGATAGGGTTTCTTGCAAAAACCACCCTTTTTACAATCTTCCGTACATACGCCAAAATCATTTTTTGACATAGGACTATGTCTCTACTTACTATATTGGGGGGCCAGTTCAGAAATTCGATCCAAAGCGTCACTTTTAAGCGTTAAAAAAGGGGACATTTTGAACGCTTATATCTTTTTTCCCTGTGAATCAATCCAGACGGTTGGACCACCAATCGAAAGAGGAAGACTTCAGCTATTGTTTAACTACATAGATAGTCTGACTAAACATAGTTAAAGCACTTAAAACATGCAATCAAAATGAGTAATTTTTCAGTACAAATCGGACAGATGACCAATCAGAGCGAGCGTATGCATTCGAGACCGCGCCCCTTTTGTGCCGTTCTCCGGCTGTGCCGCTATTTAAGCAGAAAATTTCGCAAAAGCGAGTCACTTTGGAACGAGCACTCAAACTGTGCACGTCGGGCCGGCGTGGAGCAGCAGCAGCAGCGGCCAATAGAAGAAGAGGACCAGCAACCAGAAGGAAGAACCACCGGCAGCAGAAGGAGGAAATTCGAGTGAAGCGGACGGCGTGGAAGTCGCTATGATGCGACGGTTCTCATGAAAAATGGCCATTTCGACAGTGGTGGCCAAAACCAGGAGTGGCCGGTGGCCTCAAAGAAGGTTCCCCCGGGGCCTGGGGGGACATTTACAGAAACATACGAGTTGTGGCAATATGGGTATCAAAATTCATGGTTTTTGATACTGAACATAATAATGACCATTTTGACAGTAGTGGCCACAACCTGGAGTGGCCGGTGCCCTCAAAGAAGGTTCCCTCGGGGCCTGGGGTGACATGTACAGAAACATACGAGTTGTGGCAATATGGGTATCAAAATTCATGGTTTTTGATACTGAACATAATAATGGCCATTTCGACAGTAGTGGCCACAACCTGGAGTGGCCGGTGCCCTCAAAGAAGGTTCCCTCGGGGCCTGGGGTGACATGTACAGAAACATACGAGTTGTGGCAATATGGGTATCAAAATTCATGGTTTTTTATACTGAACATAATAATGGCCATTTCGACAGTAGTGGCCACAACCTGGAGTGGCCGGTGCCCTCAAAGAAGGTTCCTCCGGGGCCTGGGGGGACATTTACAGAAACATACGAGTTGTGGCAATATGGGTATCAAAATTCATGGTTTTTGATACTGAACATAATGGCCATTTCGACAGTAATGGCCACAACCTGGAGTGGCCGGTGCCCTTAAAGCAGGTTCCCCCGGGGCCCGGAGGACTTTTTACAGAACCATACGAGTTGTGGCATATTGGTATCAAAATTCATGGTTTTTGATACTGTACATGAAAATTGACATTCCGACAGTAGTGGCCACAACCTTGAGTGACCGGTGATCTCAAAGCAGGTTTCCCCGGGGCCCGGAGGGTCTTTAACAGAACCATACGAGTTGTGGCAATATGGATATCAAAATTCATGGTTTTTGATACTGAACATGAAAATTGACATTTCGACCGTAGTGGCCACAACCTGGAGTTGTCGGTGCCCTCATAGAAGGTTCACCTTGGGAGAAAATTTATGACAATTTTGCCGACAAATCTATGAAACAAAATAAAATAATCTTATTTCAGATTTCACTAGCAATCCAAAAACACATTCAAATTGTTTGGTCCTATGTCTTTCGGTTATGTCTCTGACATACCATCTTGAACTTTTTTAGCATAACTTTTGAAGTACTTAACTAAACTTGCTGATTAGGGACCTATGGGACCCCAAGACGGATCGAATGAGACTAATACGGTCAAAATCCGTTCATCCAGTTCGGAGATAATCGAGTGACAATTTTTTTGTCCACCCACCTACACACATCCACACAGACATTTGCTCAGAATATGATTCTGAGTCGATAGGTATACGTGAAGGTGGGTCTACGAATTAAGAAGTTCATTTTTCGAGTGATTTTATAGCCTTTCCTCAGTAAGGTGAGGAAGGCAAAAACTATCGGACATTTAAACACATTTATTTCCAAAAAAAACAAAGAAAACGTTTCAAGAACAACTGTAAACAATAAAATGATTTAAAAAAGTAATTTTGATGCACATTTTTCATATCAATTACATAAACAGTTGACCTAAACAAAACAATAGATTTGTTTACAGTTACTGATAAAACTACGCATGTTTATTTTCAAAAAATGTTTTGTTATTGATTTATTCTTATAAAATATCATTTCAAACATTGATTATGATGCTTCTTTTAAGTACAATTAACTATAGTTTGTTATTAGTTATGATTTCTTACGGCTTCAGCATTTTTGATACTTTTAACATAAAAACAGCTATATTTATACTCATATTTTTTTTTTTTTTTTTGGAGGGTTGTCCAGCCGCACATCGTTGATGTTGAAACCTCTAAACTGGGCCCTCGTCCTGTCACGTCCGTCAGTAGTCTTGTCGTACATTACAACTAGAATCAAATCTGCCAATGAATTAGTACACTTCGACCAAATAAACACTGACGCTGTATGGATCTGACTCTAGAATAAATGCACAGTTGTGTGTTATTCATAAGTCCAAAATGTTTAAATATTCATATTTATAAGTCCAAATATTCATTTGCTAACTACTTTGGATTGAAAATCTAAATTTTAATCTAAAATCCTCTAAACTTAATGTTCAAAACTAAACGTTCCTGTAACTGTTGCAGTACTACTTCTATCAAAAAACCATAAAAATTTGTGAACTGATATACACATAGGATAGAAATCGCGATTTGAAAAAGAAATTACCATTTACGTCAAAAGATCCGTAGTTCCTCGATTCGCAATCAATACAACCATAATTCGAAAACCGTTAGTTCAACAGATCAACGAATTTTGTCCGATATCATAATCCGATATCCGATATTATTGATTGATCGAGACTCTATGGACAATTTGACATAAAAGAATGCCTAGTATTCTACAACAATTAAAGTTTATTGACAGCATTACTCTAACTCAACAACTGCAACTAAATTTATCATCAAATAGATTTGGAAAGCATACAGATTTATTTTAAATGCTAATGCTAAGCAACAAATCAATTGTACTATCCAAAAGTCCCACCTAAATCCCACATTGTGACAGTGAAAAAGTCACAGAAGCAGCGGTGTCTTGTGCAATTGTGATATTTTCACTATTGGAGAACTACCTAGTTCACGAAGACGGTCAACGCTTAAGCCCTGGGGCTGCGACAAAGCGAGTTCTCGTAGCATGAAGTGGTGTCCATAGTGCTTATAAAAAAGAATGTATACCCAAATTTTAACTAATGCACTAGGATCAAATCATGCCCCCTGACTTTACAAGGCCCAGGGGGCTATATTTATACTCATAATTGAAATAAATATACAATTAGGTTGAGTACAACAAGCATTCATTGTGTGTTTAAGAGAAACTTTTGCTTTAATACGCAGTTTTCTTCAATTTTGAAGGTTAAATTAACAGGGGGCCACTTTTGGAAAAGTTAGGATTTTCGTTGTCCTATATTGGACCCCCCTAATTTTTGCTTGAAAATGAGCAGTTCTTCGCTTTATTTTAGTATAGTTCCTTAAACTTACATTATTTCGACTTACTGAAGTTAAATAACCAGTCAAAAAATGATTGGATAGTTAATTCAATCATAAAATAGAAATGCTGTTTTGTTGTGAAAATGCTAGTGGCCATGTCTGATTTCAGATGTCGAACTCAAAACACTTATTTTGGCAAAAAGGACAATTCAATGTCAGTCAACATGGTTTTAAATGATGCAGAACATGCCAAATAAAAGATTTGTACACCCAAAACTGGCAGCGCTAGTCTGAGAGAATGATGGTCTCGAGTCGAGAGAATAGTGGTACCATTCACGGACGCAGAGAACACAGCTCGAGATGGGCGATAGAACTATTCTCTCGAGGTTCATTTGCAAAAAAAGTTCATCCGTCAAACAAAAAACCAAAAGTGTCGACAACGGGAATCGAACCAGAGACCTTTGACAAACCAATCCAATGACTTAGCTGCCTCGGCCACCACAGCTTGGTGACCAAGGAGAAGTCAGAAGTCGATGTATGACACTTGTTGGAGATTTATTGATTCAACTAACGAATGAACTCATTTGTTATGATGGTGTGAGTTGGTACCATTATTCTATCGATTTTGGCACTGAGCCCTCAATAAATTTTGAGAGAACGATTATCTCGACTCTGAATTTTGGGTGTAGACAACAACACGCTTGAAATTGGGATTTTATTGATTTTTTCATCAAAAACCCTTCAGAGGGTCCACTATAGGAAAGGGGTCCACTAATGGAGTACATAAACGAAAATTAATTTCAAGATTATTTTTTTGCCGCCTTTTTAAAAAATATACCACATTTGCACTACAATTCAAAAGATGTCTTTTTGAGTCTCATAATACATAAAAAATCGAAAATTAAATAATACGTATTTTGGAAATCCAACTTTTAGTAAAAAAAAGTTAATCGAAGAAATAAGTATTTTTTTGTGTATTTTTTTTAGTCCTAATAATAATCAACAACTTTCTCGAAGACACCAAATCGGTCAGACAATCCCATCTCGAAAAATCAATTTTAATATATTTACGTGCCACACCCATTTTGTATGACAAGCCCCCAAAATTGTGTGGAAACTTGTATGGAAAAACTAATGATGGAAACTTCCTGCTTTTGACACAGGGAATGTGTGTCTTCAGAATAAAAAAATTATGTTGCCTTTCCACTGGAATTGTAAACTAATCTTAAGGTTGAGCTATACGGCTTTGTGCCAGATCTCGCCACTGCACCGTTTTATAAATATAACACAGGAATGATGCACTTAGGATAAATGAAAAGCACACCTATACATTCTGTTAGTGACGAATGCTCCCACTTGAGCCGTGTTTAACTTTTCGCAACGGCGCTCAACTTCGGGTAGTATACAGGGCACAAAAGTGCGATTTCATGATAATTCAAAAAAATATTGACGAGAAACGTTTGTTCGTTCATATTTGGTTATAAATGAAAATTATTTTAATGCAAAATATTCAACATAAGACACAAATTTCCCCTAAAAACCAGCTCCTGCGGAAAAAAAGAAACCAGAAATACAAAAAAAACACTCAACTTCCGGTAAAATTAACTGAACCAAACCGGCTCACCGCCAAGAGAGACTCTATTTTATTTGAAGGGCCACCGCCGTGACGTGGTGGCGCTCGTTGCAAAAACGAGAAGAGAACACAGAATGAATGCGGGAAGCAGAGCATAATCCAAAATCCGCGTGTGCTTACAACTGTGCTTTCCTCGATCCCCCCTTTACCCTCGGCAGTGCAGACCTTTCACCTTAATGAGCTCATTTATGGTCCCGGGGCCGCCCTGAACGCAATCCAAGAATGAAGCAAAGCACACACACACACACACTTTGCATTTGTACGTCGGATTATTATAATTACAACGCAAAATGAAGGCAGCGGAGACGATGTGTACCAAGTTGTCGTAGTCGTGCGATCGTGCCACACGTGCAATTTGAGCGAAATTGAGTGAAGGGCACCATTTACAACGAAAACCGCGAAAACTTCATGTAATGTTGACACTCGTCATACAAAATGGTGTTGTTGGCATTGAGACATGTGACAAGACAGGACAAACACGACGAAGTACTACGCAAATGCAATTCGCGGAAATTTTCTACCGTTTCAAACACGGGATTTAGGCAGCAGCACCGGCAGTATCTGTCTGTTACTAGGTGTGTGGAGAGATTTTTTTTTTTTTTTCATTATTTTGGTTTTAATGCGCTACAAGGGCAGGATTTGCGTTTGGTCTGATTTAAATACCTGAATTATTCATCGTACCATTTGTAAATGTGCGGAGTAACTTTTAGAATCAACGTTTACCAAAAGTACTTTTAGGTGTTTGAATTTCGGAACTGCAAGGCTTTGGTTATTAATAACTATGTTGGCCGGTAACTTTTAATGCAGATTGCTACATTTTTTGCACCGTTCCATTCAGTACTACAATGACTACAAGCTCTGTTGGAAAAAACTAATCCAAATGTATCTGCTAACACCTACTGAAATGCTGTTGTATTACTT
This sequence comes from Culex pipiens pallens, assembly GCF_016801865.2. Classification (NCBI taxonomy): domain Eukaryota; kingdom Metazoa; phylum Arthropoda; class Insecta; order Diptera; family Culicidae; genus Culex; species Culex pipiens. The sequence continues at coordinate 142,893,982 of NC_068939.1, forward strand.
TCCATTTTCATCTGGACCAGTAATCTCACAAAAAATCGGAAAAATGTCCCAAACCAACTGTGATTCTCATGTAACTTTGCTTTAAGGGCTAATTTGGACCCCGAAACGTCGTTTTATAGGAAATTTGATGGCCAAAGCTAGGGATGCAACCCAAATCCGGATATCCGGATAGTGACTTGTGTGGATATCCGAAATCCAGGTACCATGATCCGCTAGGTATACTGAGCTCGAATCCCAAATTTGAGCTTGATTGGTTGCGACAGGACCTGGCGATTTTACTTTCACGCAGAAAAGTAAGGCATATTTGAATCAACAAAACGTTTTGTTGATTTGAAAATCAAGATTTTTGTTGAATCAAAGATAAACGTCAAAACAACCTTTTTCAAATCAACGAAAGATTTTTGTGAAATTGAGTGTTTCGCTAGAAACGTGCACGCATCCTGGTGACGAGTAGAAGCACTACGCGACGATGCTCGGAATGAAAGCGTGCTAGAGAATTTGCAGCAAAGCTAAAAGACGCGTGTCGCCACCTATGAACAAATAGCGTAAACCTATGATTTTTAGAAAAAATGTGTTTTTCCCTTCCTAATCAACATTTTTATAAAACTTATGCCGGATTCAGATGAGAAAAAATATTTCCAACAATTTGGTGTATAACTTTCCAATATTTGTTTGATTTTTATATGAGAAAACTGTAAATTTAGAAAAAGATAGTAATTTGGACTATTTGGCAAGAAAGTCTGTCAAAAATCAATACAAATTGTTGAATATACGTTAACACATCTGTTATCAACTATATAACTGTTTATTTCCTTGATATATACGGGGAAACTCATTTTTTCGTGTTCCAAAACATGTTTTTTAAAGAAAAAGGTCACAAATTTTTGCGCGCCCAAAAGTTGATGTTCATTATTTTAAAGCAAAAAATTTTTCTCGTCTTTTGGAACCAGTTTCATTAAGATTGATGCAGGGAATCATGAGAAATAAGCGATTTTGTTCTTCAATCTAGCTGAAAGGAATACGACTTTAGGCAAGTAACCTCATTTTGGCGCCACCTACATTTGAAACGCAGTCGCGCTGCAAAACCTCACTTGGAAATATTAAAATTTTTAGCATTTTTTGATTTTTATTTCATTCAAATATTTTCAAACATCGATGAAAGTTATTGTAAAGTGTGGCAATCGCATAAAAGAATCAAATGATGTATGAATCATAGGGGTTGGGTTCATTTTTTTAAGCTTTTTTCCTCAAAATTACCAAAAAGCTCTTTTGAAAAATTTCTTTAAATAAGATTTAATTGATTGATAGTAGATTGATAGTAGAACAAACTATTAGAGTCATATTACAGCATAATTACAATAATTTTCTTAAAAAAAATGATCAGTTATTCTATTTTTTTCCAAAAAAAATCCAGAAAATCACCAAAAACCATTTTTAAGGTCAATATTTTGGTCGGACAGGAAGAAAAGTAAAGTTTAAACACATTTTTATTACGTTTGATCATTACTTTTAACTTTTGCAACATTTAACTCAAGTTATCCAAAATATCGATCATCTTTTTGAAAAATCGTTTAAATAATCTATCAGTCAAAATTAATCACTACAAATTACCACGCCTTATCATCGTATGCGAAATTGCCACACTTTGCAATACCAAACTTTTCTGTAAATGTTTGATTTTTCATTATAAACGCATTTCTCCCCTTAAAACTGCTCAAACTGTATGATTATACTTAACAAAAAATTTCTGCCGCCGAGTTATGAATTTTTGACATTATTTTTAAATGGGCCAAACATTGAATATTACGCCCATTGAAAATGCTAGTCATGATTTAAAAAATTCAAAATATTTTTTCGAAAAGATCGGAAAATTTTACGAATGTTTCATGTATTAACATTGAAAATCGGACCATTAGTTGCTGAGATATCGTCATTAGAAAATGGTGGGTTGTTTTGGTGAGATTTAGAAAACTTCAATTTTCGTGTTTCTTTTTCTTAAAGCGGCTCTATCTCAGCAACCCGAGGTCCAATCTTCAATGTCTCTTAGACAGTTTTATAGCAAATTTTCTGAACTTTAAAAAAAATATTTTTAGAAATGGTCACTCATGGTCAATATTTTTAAAAATCGAAAAACTGCAAATATTTCGCTAAAATCAAACTTTCGGTGGCTATATCTTGAAAACGGAGCCCTTTATCAAAAAATCTGTAAAGTACTTTTCGATTGCAAATTCAATTTTGCATTAAAAAATAATGTCAAATTTGTTTTTGCATGAAACTTCGATTTTTTTCCAAAAATCACTTTTTTTCAAAAATTCATAACTCGGCGGCAGATTTTTTGACCATGTTTCTCTATGGCTCAAAAGTTGCGGATTTTTGTCCCCTAAATCATATCAAAAAATCTCGAAAATAAAAAATATGTATTTTGGGAAATTGAGTTTTAGTGAAAAAAAAAAAAAAAAAAAAAATCCACCTCAGTGAAAGTGTTTTGGAAGACGGGAAGGGATGTTACTCCACTTTTTTAAGATGATAAGGGAAAACCTCCACGGAATCCTCAAGCAAGTTTAATTGTTATAATTTAATTACGGTTTATAATTTTTTATAAAGGGAAACAATCGGATGCTGCTGTTGAGACAGTTCCCGGTTTATAATAAGTCGTATCATGTTTTTTTTAAAGGATTGAGGTATTATTTAGAGAGAATGTTTCTGTTTTATTATTTTAAAGATTCTATTTGAAGTTGTTATATTTTTTATTCTCAAGGCTAACAAAAAATGGATGGATTGGATGTGATATATGAATATGTTTGGAAATCTTTTCTACAACTACATTAAGAGGTGGTATTTATTTGAAATTTTTGATGGTCTTAAAAGTACATTAGATTGCAAATTTATAATGAGACAAACCAAAAACCTAGTATCTCTTTTACTCAATTAGTATCATAAATTTAATTGTAAGTTACATCGTAAAAATTTTCAATGATCGAATGTAGAAATTTATTTAAATATAGCTTTGAAAAATGGGAAATTTACAGCCAACTTCCCCAGTCATTGAATGTAACAACGGAATCTCCCCATCTACTGAAATGAATTGGCCGATGCACGAAGTGATTTGTTTACATTTTTTCGACTCTCCCCACAAACTTCAAACCATACAAATTTGCTGCCGGATCTTTTCCGGAAAAAGATCCGGCAGCAATTTGTATGGATTTGAAGTTTGCTGAGGCTGCCGAAAAGTTTGGTAGCTCACCTTGCAGCCAAGGCGTCAAACAAATGTTAAAGTATACCTCCAAACTAATCCTTCTTCTTGTCGGACTCCACCTTGATGCTGTCGTGCTTCAAGGAGGTGGTCTTCATCCGCTCCAGCACTTCGCTGTACGCCGGCGCCAGCGGCTTCTGCACCACATCCCGGTATTCGTACTCCTTCTCCGGGTTGAGCTGTCGTAACAGAAACTATTAGCAAACACAGATACGCTTAAAGTAATTTATTCTTACATTCAAACTGTACGACATGTCCGAATCGTATCCCCGCAGGTCTCCGCAAACGATGAACGGGATGATCGATCGGTTCACTTCGGATTCCGTCTCACCCGCAATCTTCATCACGTCGTCCTCCATCGGGTTGATCATCTGCGGGACGTAACCCTCTGGCGGTTTGTACTGCTGGCACACAACAAATGCCTCGATGCTGGAGTTGCGCGAGCTGGCCGGTTTCGCAATAGAGACCTTCTCGAAGAAGATTCGCAACTGCGAGTACAGCAGCGTCGTGTCGTGGCCGCGGAAGATCTTCGCTATGAACGTTCCGCCGATGGTCAGCACGTGGGTCGTGATGTTGAGGGCGGCCAGCAGCAGCTGCGACTGGATGTACTCGTCGATGTCGTGCAACCCCGTAACGTCCGGCGCCCCGTCGCAAATGACCAGCTGGGCGCGCTGATCATTGCCAAAGTGTTCGATGATGGCCTGGGCCGTGCTCAGCTTGGTGATGTCCCCCTGCAGTTGGGTCACACCCGGAAGCGGGGCCATAGCTTGCAAATCGACGGCGATAATCTTCACATCGTCCTTGTCCTTGTCACGGGATTCGTACAGCTTCTTCGACAGCACCTGGCTCCAGCTGCCCGGAGCGGCGCACAAATCAACGGCACGTGTAACCCCTGGTGGGAGGTAATACATTTTAATTTAAAAACATAAAAATCTAATCAAAACAATTTTACCTTCAAAAATATTGAAATTCTCGTCCAGGTGGATCAACTTGAAGGCGCTCCTGGCACGCCAACCCTCCTCTTTGGCCATCCGGTAATAGATGTCTCGTTTGTCTTTGCTTGTTTTGCCCATTTTTACTCAAAATGACTTCCAAAAATAAACTCAAAATTTAAAAAATAAAAACACTCAAGCCTTGCTGGAATCGGCTCATGTATTTTGGGCTGCACAAACTTCTGAATCGAAATGACACGAGAATGGAACAACAACAACAACAGCACACGCAAAACGGACATTAGGTATAAATTCCTAATTTTTAGTATTTTTTGAACTTATGTTCTAGCTTGTCAAATTATACCTAAAAATTAGTATTTTTTTCTTCCTAAAATTTAGGATTTTTTTAGAACACTGAAGTACTTCTTAAAAATTCCTAAATTTTAGTATTTTTTTTAGTTCTAAAATTGCGATTCACGTTTTGACAAGTCAAAACAAAATAATTTCGTGGCTGTGAGTTGGTGTTCCGCAGTGCTGCTGAAAACTTAGGAACTTTGGCAAGGTAAGTTTTGTGCAGGAAGAAAAGTTTCTCTCCGGTTCTGCACGGAGAACGGAACCCGGAGCATCCTTGCCATGGCTCGCGTACTTGTGGAAGAGGAGGAGGAGGAGGACGGAACCTTCAACTCCCGGCGGAATTAAAAAAGCCGCCATTTCCCTCTCGTGCTCTGGAGGACGGATCTCGGGACGGATATTTGCGGAAGAGCTGGAAAGGGGACCCCAACCGTGTAGATTGTGCGACCATGGCGATTGTGTGAATGAAAAGTTGTATCGAGTTTGAGTTTGACGAACCAATTTTTATCTTTTTGTGATTTGGTTGGACGTTGCGGGTGTGTGTATGTATGCGTTTGTGAAAGTGTTCGTGTGTGTGTGTGTGTGTGTGTGTGTGTGTGTGTGTGTGTGTGTGTGTGTGTGTGTGTGTGTGTGTGTGTGTGTGTGCTCGTGTGTGTATGAGAGACTGAAAGTGAATGGGTGGGGGTAGACGAAGAGAAAGAGAGAAATAAAGAGAAAGTGGGAGAGAGAAGAGGAGAGGGAGAGAAAAAGTGGGAAAGAAGAAAGAAGAAGAGGGAATGAAAGAGAGCGAAAATGGGAAAGGGAGAGAGAAAGTAGAAAAGGGAGAGAAAGGGGGAGTTTGTGAGAGAAGGCTGGAGGGGAAGAGCGAAAGAAAATGTGGGAAAGAGATAGGATGAGGGTAGAGGAAGAGAGAGATAGAAAGTAAGAGAGAGAGAAAGTGGGAGTGAGAGGGGCAAAGATGAAGAAAGAGAGAGATAAGAGATATAGTTGGAGAGAGAGTAGGAGAGAGAGAGATAGTAGGAGAGGGAGAGATAGTAGGAGAGGGAGAGAGATAGTAGGAGAAGGAGAGAGAGTAGGAGAGGTAGAGAGAAGGTGGGAAAGAGAGAGGTGAGAAAATATGGGAGAGAAAGAAAGGGAGAGAGGGTAGGAGAGAAAGAGAAAAAGTTGAATTGAGAGGAAGGGAAGAGAGAGATAGCAGGGAACAGGAAGAGCGAGAAAATAGAAAGAGAGGGGAGAGAGAGAAAATTTAAAAAATCTCTAATTCCAAACATTTTAAAACTCCAAAAAATCTTATATTCTACAATTCCAAATATTTAAAGATTAAAATGTTGAAGTTGTACACATATTAAAATATTAAAATAATAAAAGATATTTAAATTAAATAAATATTGAAATATTAAAGATATATTATATAATATTATACAAAATAATAATATTAAAATATTCAAATCATTAAATATTTATTTTAGGTACGTACATTTATGCAAAAGTTGTGTTTTATGTAAATAAAAATATTAATATCATTTAAAATTTTGTTTTTCTTCTGCCTGCATAACTCTTGGAAAATACCTAATTTAAAAATTAAAATATTGAAATATTAAAACATTAAAATATTGAAATATTAAAATATTAAAATATTAAAATATTAAAATATTAAAATATTAAAATATTAAAATATTAAAATATTAAAATATTAAAATATTAAAATATTAAAATATTAAAATATTAAAATATTAAAATATTAAAATATTAAAATATTAAAATATTAAAATATTAAAATATTAAAATATTAAAATATTAAAATATTAAAATATTAAAATATTAAAATATTAAAATATTAAAATATTAAAATATTAAAATATTAAAATATTAAAATATTAAAATATTAAAATATTAAAATATTAAAATATTAAAATATTAAAATATTAAAATATTAAAATATTAAAATATTAAAATATTAAAATATTAAAATATTAAAATATTAAAATATTAAAATATTAAAATATTAAAATATTAAAATATTAAAATATTAAAATATTAAAATATTAAAATATTAAAATATTAAAATATTAAAATATTAAAATATTAAAATATTAAAATATTAAAATATTAAAATATTAAAATATTAAAATATTAAAATATTAAAATATTAAAATATTAAAATATTAAAATATTAAAATATTAAAATATTAAAATATTAAAATATTAAAATATTAAAAATATTAAAATATTAAAATATTAAAATATTAAAATATTAAAATATTAAAATATTAAAATATTAAAATATAAAAATATAAAAATATTAAAATATTAAAATATTAAAATATTAAAATATTAAAATATTAAAATATTAAAATATTAAAATATTAAAATATTAAAATATTAAAATATTAAAATATTAAAATATTAAAATATTAAAATATTAAAATATTAAAATATTAAAATATTAAAATATTAAAATATTAAAATATTAAAATATTAAAATATTAAAATATTAAAATATTAAAATATTAAAATATTAAAATATTAAAATATTAAAATATTAAAATATTAAAATATTAAAATATTAAAATATTAAAATATTAAAATATTAAAATATTAAAATATTAAAATATTAAAATATTAAAATATTAAAATATTAAAATATTAAAATATTAAAATATTAAAATATTAAAATATTAAAATATAAAAATATTAAAATATTAAAATATAAAAATATTAAAATATTAAAATATTAAAATATTAAAATATCAAAATATTAAAATATTAAAATATTAAAATATTAAAATATTAAAATATTAAAATATTAAAATATTAAAATATTAAAATATTAAAATATTAAAATATTAAAATATTAAAATATTAAAATATTAAAATATTAAAATATTAAAATATAAAAATATTAAAATATTAAAATATTAAAATAATAAAATATTAAAATATTAAAATATTAAAATATTAAAATATTAAAATATTAAAATATTAAAATATTAAAATATTAAAATATTAAAATATTAAAATATTAAAATAATAAAATATTAAAATATTAAAATATTAAAATATTAAAATATTAAAATATTAAAATATTAAAATATTAAAATATTAAAATATTAAAATATTAAAATATTAAAATATTAAAATTTAAAGTATTAAAATATTAAAATATTAAAATATTAAAATATTAAAATATTAAAATATTAAAATATTAAAATATTAAAATATTAAAATATTAAAATATTAAAATATTAAAATATTAAAATATTAAAATATTAAAATATTAAAATATTAAAATATTAAAATATTAAAATATTAAAATATTAAAATATTAAAATATTAAAATATTAAAATATTAAAATATTAAAATATTTAAATATTAAAATATTAAAATATTAAAATATTAAAATATTAAAATATTAAAATATTAAAATATTAAAATATTAAAATATTAAAATATTAAAATATTAAAATATTAAAATATTAAAATATTAAAATATTAAAATATTAAAATATTCAAATATTCAAATATTCAAATATTCAAATATTCAAATATTAAAATATTAAAATATTAAAATATTAAAATATTAAAATATTAAAATATTAAAATATTAAAATATTAAAATATTAAAATATTAAAATATTAAAATATTAAAATATTAAAATATAAAAATATTAAAATATTAAAATATTAAAATATTAAAATATTAAAATATTAAAATATTAAAATATTAAAATATTAAAATATTAAAATATTAAAAATATTAAAATATTAAAATATTAAAATATTAAAATATTAAAATATTAAAATATTAAAATATTAAAATATTAAAATATTAAAATATTAAAATATTAAAATATTAAAATATTAAAATATTAAAATATTAAAATATTAAAATATTAAAATATTAAAATATTAAAATATTAAAATATTAAAATATTAAAATATTAAAATATTAAAATATTAAAATATTAAAATATTAAAATATTAAAATATTAAAATATTAAAATCTAAAAATATTAAAATATTAAAATATTAAAATATTAAAATATTAAAATATTAAAATATAAAAATATAAAAATATTAAAATATTAAAATATTAAAATATTAAAATATTAAAATATTAAAATATTAAAATATTAAAATATTAAAATATTAAAATATTAAAATATTAAAATATTAAAATATTAAAATATTAAAATATTAAAATATTAAAATATTAAAAATATTAAAATATTAAAATATTAAAATATTAAAATATTAAAATATTAAAATATTAAAATATTAAAATATTAAAATATTAAAATATTAAAATATTAAAATATTAAAATATTAAAATATTAAAATATTAAAATATTAAAATATTAAAATATTAAAATATTAAAATATTAAAATATTAAAATATTAAAATATTAAAATATTAAAATATTAAAAATATTAAAATATTAAAATATTAAAATATTAAAATATTAAAATATTAAAATATTAAAATATTAAAATATTAAAATATTAAAATATTAAAATATTAAAATATTAAAATATTAAAATATTAAAATATTAAAATATTAAAATATTAAAATATTAAAATATTAAAATATTAAAATATTAAAATATTAAAATATTAAAATATTAAAATATGAAAATATTAAAATATTAAAATATTAAAATATTAAAATATTAAAATATTAAAATATTAAAATATTAAAATATAAAAATATTAAAATATTAAAATATTAAAATATTAAAATATTAAAATATTAAAATATTGAAATATCAAAATATTAAAATATTAAAATATTAAAATATTGACATATTGAAATATTTAAATATTAAAATATCAAAATATTAAAATATTAAAATATTAAAATATTAAAATATTAAAATATTAAAATATTAAAATATTAAAATATTAAAATATTAAAATATTAAAATATCAAAATATTAAAATATTAAAATATTAAAATATTAAAATATTGACATATTGAAATATTTAAATATTAAAATATCAAAATATTAAAATATTAAAATATTAAAATATTAAAATATTAAAATATTAAAATATTAAAATATTAAAATATTAAAATATTAAAATATTAAAATATTAAAATATTAAAATATTAAAATATTAAAATATTAAAATATTAAAATATTAAAATATTAAAATATTAAAATATTAAAATATTAAAATATTAAAATATTAAAATATTAAAATATTAAAATATTAAAATATTAAAATATTAAAATATTAAAATATTAAAATATTAAAATATTAAAATATTAAAATATTAAAATATTAAAATATTAAAACATTAAAATATTAAAATATTAAAATATTAAAATATTAAAATATTAAAATATTAAAATATTAAAATATTAAAATATTAAAATATTAAAATATTAAAATATTAAAATATTATAATATTAAAATATTAAAATATTAAAATATTAAAATATTAAAATATTAAAATATAAAAATATAAAAATATTAAAATATTAAAATATTAAAATATTAAAATATTAAAATATTAAAATATTAAAATATTAAAATATTAAAATATTAAAATATTAAAATATTAAAATATTAAAATATTAAAATATTAAAATATTAAAATATTAAAATATTAAAATATTAAAAATATTAAAATATTAAAATATTAAAATATTAAAATATTAAAATATTAAAATATTAAAATATTAAAATATTAAAATATTAAAATATTAAAATATTAAAATATTAAAATATTAAAATATTAAAATATTAAAATATTAAAATATTAAAATATTAAAATATTAAAATATTAAAATATTAAAATATTAAAATATTAAAATACTAAAATATTAAAATATTAAAATATTAAAATATTAAAATATTAAAATATTAAAATATTAAAATATTAAAATATTAAAATATTAAAATATAAAAATATTAAAATATTAAAATATTAAAATATTAAAATATTAAAATATTAAAATATTAAAATATTAAAATATTAAAATATTAAAATATTAAAATATTAAAATATTAAAATATTAAAATATTAAAATATTAAAATATTAAAATATTAAAATATTAAAATATTAAAATATCAAAATATTAAAATATTAAAATATTAAAATATTAAAATATTAAAATATTAAAATATTAAAATATTAAAATATTAAAATATTAAAATATTAAAATATTAAAATATTAAAATATCAAAATATTAAAATATTAAAATAATAAAATATTAAAATATTAAAATATTAAAATATTAAAATATTAAAATATTAAAATATTAAAATATTAAAATATTAAAATATTAAAATATTAAAATATTAAAATATTAAAATATTAAAATATTAAAATATTAAAATATTAAAATATTAAAATATTAAAATATTAAAATATTAAAATATTAAAATATTAAAATATTAAAATATTAAAATATTAAAATATTAAAATATTAAAATATTAAAATATAAAAATATTAAAATATTAAAATATTAAAATATTAAAATATTAAAATATTAAAATATTAAAATATTAAAATATTAAAATATTAAAATATTAAAATATTAAAATATTAAAATATTAAAATATTAAAATATTAAAATATTAAAATATTAAAATATTAAAATATTAAAATATTAAAATATTAAAATATTAAAATATTAAAATATTAAAATATTAAAATATTAAAATATTAAAATATTAAAATATTAAAATATTAAAATATTAAAATATTAAAATATTAAAATATTAAAATATTAAAATATTAAAATATTAAAATATTAAAATATTAAAATATTAAAATATTAAAATATTCAAATATTAAAATATTCAAATATTAAAATATAAAAATATAAAAATATAAAAATATTAAAATATTAAAATATTAAAATATTAAAATATTAAAATATTAAAATATTAAAATATTAAAATATTAAAATATTAAAATATTAAAATATTAAAATATTAAAATATTAAAATATTAAAATATTAAAATATTAAAATATTAAAATATTAAAATATTAAAATATTAAAATATTAAAATATTAAAATATTAAAATATTAAAATATTAAAATATTAAAATATTAAAATATTAAAATATTAAAATATTAAAATATTAAAATATTAAAATATTAAAATATTAAAATATTAAAATATTAAAATATTAAAATATTAAAATATTAAAATATTAAAATATTAAAATATTAAAATATTAAAATATTAAAATATTAAAATATTAAAATATTAAAATATAAAAATATTAAAATATTAAAATATTAAAATATTAAAATATTAAAATATTAAAATATTAAAATATTAAAATATTAAAATATTAAAATATCAAAATATTAAAATATTAAAATATTAAAATATTGACATATTGAAATATTTAAATATTAAAATATTAAAATATTAAAATATTAAAATATTAAAATATTAAAATATTAAAATATTAAAATATTAAAATATTAAAATATCAAAATATTAAAATATTAAAATATTAAAATATTAAAATATTGAAATATTAAAATATTTAAATATTAAAATATTAAAATATTAAAATATTAAAATATTAAAATATTAAAATATTAAAATATTAAAATATTAAAATATTAAAATATTAAAATATTAAAATATTAAAATATTAAAATATTAAAATATTAAAATATTAAAATATTAAAATATTAAAATATTAAAATATTAAAATATTAAAATATTAAAATATTAAAATATTAAAATATTAAAATATTAAAATATTAAAATATTAAAATATTAAAATATTAAAATATTAAAATATTCAAATATTCAAATATTAAAATATTAAAATATTCAAATATAAAAATATAAAAATATTAAAATATTAAAATATTAAAATATTAAAATATTAAAATATTAAAATATTAAAATATTAAAATATTAAAATATTAAAATATTAAAATATTAAAATATTAAAATATTAAAATATTAAAATATTAAAATATTAAAATATTAAAATATTAAAATATTAAAATATTAAAATATTAAAATATTAAAATATTAAAATATTAAAATATTAAAATATTAAAATATTAAAATATTAAAATATTAAAATATCAAAATATTAAAATATTAAAATATTAAAATATTAAAATATTAAAATATTAAAATATTAAAATATTAAAATATTAAAATATTAAAATATTAAAATATTAAAATATCAAAATATTAAAATATTAAAATAATAAAATATTAAAATATTAAAATATTAAAATATTAAAATATTAAAATATTAAAATATTAAAATATTAAAATATTAAAATATTAAAATATTAAAATATTAAAATATTAAAATATTAAAATATTAAAATATTAAAATATTAAAATATTAAAATATTAAAATATTAAAATATTAAAATATTAAAATATTAAAATATTAAAATACTAAAATATTAAAATATTAAAATATTAAAATATTAAAATATTAAAATATTAAAATATTAAAATATTAAAATATTAAAATATTAAAATATTAAAATATTAAAATATTAAAATATTAAAATATTAAAATATTTAAATATTTAAATATTAAAATATTAAAATATTAAAATATTAAAATATTAAAATATTTAAATATTTAACTATTAAAAAATTAAAACATAAAAAAACCAAAATATTTATAAAAAAGATAAATTTAATATTAAAAATATAGATGCATTGAAAAAATAAAATATAATTTAAATTTTAATATTCATTTTTAGGTGAGAACATTTATGAAATAGTTGTGTTTGATATAAATAAAAATATTAATATCATATAAACCATTGTTTTCTTCTGCCTGCATATCTCTTGGATAATACCTAATTTGATCTTTGATTATTCTTAAGTATAAGTAATTTTCGATCCCTCACGTTTATAGAAAATACCTCAAATTTAAGTATTTATGCCTAGAAATAAGGAATAAATGGTCCGCCATCTTTGATTATACCTGATTATCAGTAATTTTGGATCCCTCACTTTTCCAGAAAATACCTCAAATTTAGATTTTTTTACCTAAAAATTTGGAATAATCATGGTTTGCCATCTTTGATTATACCTGAATATCAGTAATTTTGGATCCCTCATTTTTTCTGAAAATACCTCAAATTTAGGTATTTATTCCTAAAAAATAGGAATAATAATGGTCCGCCATCTTGGATTATACCTGAATATCAGAATTTTTGGATCTCTCACTTTTCCAGAAAATACCTCAAATTTATGTATTTATACCTAGAAATAAGGAATAATCATGGTCCGCCATCTTTGATTATACCTAAATATTAGTAATTTTGGATCCCTCACTTTTTCTGAAAATACCTCAAATTTAGGTATTTATTCCTAAAAATTAGGAATAATAATGGTCCGCCATCTTGGATTATACCTGAATATCAGTAATTTTGGATCTCTCACTTTTCCAGAAAATACCACAAATTTAGGTATTTATACCTAGAAATAAGGAATAATCATGGTCCGCCATCTTGGATTATACCTAAATATCAGTAATTTTGGATCCCTCACTTTTCCAGAAAATACCTCAAATTTAGGTATATATACCTAGAAATAAGAAATAATCATGGTCCGCCATCTTGGATTATACCTGAATGTCAGTAATTTTGGATCCCTCACTTTTCCAGAAAATACCTCAAATTTAGGTATTTATACCTAGCAATAAGGAATAACCATGGTCCGCCATCTTGGATTATACCTAAATATTAGTAATTTTGGATCCCTCACTTTTTCTGAAAATACCTCAAATTTAGGTATTTATTCCTAAAAATTAGGAATAATAATGGTCCGCCATCTTGGATTATACCTGAATATCAGTAATTTTGGATCTCTCACTTTTCCAGAAAATACCTCAAATTTAGGTATTTATACCTAGAAATAAGGAATAATCATGGTCCGCCATCTTGGATTATACCTAAATATCAGTAATTTTGGATCCCTCACTTTTCCAGAAAATACCTCAAATTTAGGTATATATACCTAGAAATAAGGAATAACCATGGTCCGCCATCTTGGATTATACCTAAATATAAGTAATTTTGGTCCCCTCACTTTTCCAGAAAATACCTAAAATTAAGGTATTTTGGTTCTACAATTATACCTAAAATATAGGAATTCTCGTACTAAAACGCTATTAGTAATTTTATTACTAATAGCCGATTAGTAATAAAATAACTTATTGCAGTCAGGTTCGATTATACCTAAAAATTAGGAATTTATACCTAATGTCCGTTTTGCGTGCAAGAACCCAAATTTGAACAATCGGAACGGTGATGCCGGTTTGGAAGGTTTCGTGAACCATTTTAGTATGTAGAAATAGACACATAAGTTCTGTAATGGTTTAGAATACGAGTGAACTCGTTGCCGGAGTTTGAGCAGGAATTAAATAATAAAATCTAGAGTTTTTATCAAGACCTATAAGCTATTGTCTTTCATATGTTTAAAGGACCTTTTTTAAAAAAAAAAACTCTAAATCTAAATAAATAAAATATATGGGGAAAAGTGGTATGAGATGAATTCTATAATCCAGGAAAAAGAGGACGAAGATAAACTTGAAAAACTAAATAATTTAAGATCAAAATTTGAATCTAAATATTTGAAAATAATTTTTAAACAGCCAGACAAGTTATTTAAAACTCTGTAATCTTTCCTTTTCCACTATAAGACTTTCTGGGTACAAACTAAAAAAGTGTCAAACGAAAAAGTGAACAACCACCGGGGGTTGAGTGTTAGTTATATTTTGAAATTTAAGAGCGAGTCCACGAGCAAAGCATACCCATCTCGCATCGACCTCACCAATCTGCCTGAAATTTTCAGGGGTTGTTTGTACATATAAAACTAGCATCTGGCCAAAATATGAGCACTTTAGGTCAACGGAAAGTGGGGCAAATCGGGACACAAATTTTGGTGGTTCAAAAACGTCAAAATTCTTAAAAAGGCTATAACTTAGGCAAAATTTAATTTAATTTCAATATTCAAAATGCATCTGAAAAAGCTTAAAAATTGCAACAAAATGCAGGAAAAAGCATCCCAATTGGTTGAATCTGAAGGGAGTTATTGGCATTTTAGTGAAAAAAAGCATAATTTTCAAACTCAAATAAAAAAATGTTCCATCCAGATATCAACTCGCTTCGACCTGCAGCTTGTAGGGGACATCTGGGACTACCATCTGAGACTAAGAACGCTTTGGGTAAGGCAGTTTAACATATTAAATAGACACTTTTACTTTTAGTGAATTTTTGGGTTGTAAATTTTTGCTCGGAGGATCCCTTAGATCCCATTTTCTTGTGATTATTTTATCATATTCGTGTTTCTGAGACAATTTCACAAAACAAACATGCATAAAAATTTTTATTTTCATCAATTTTAACCATTTAAAAAATGAAACTAAAAAAAATCTTCGATTCACATTTATTGAAAATCAAGTTCGTTTCCAAGGATACTAGATGACACCAGAAAAAAAGGCAGATTCTTAATTTTTTCTAACTTTAACTCTCTTTAGATTCAACCAATTGGGATGCTTTTTCCTGCATTTTGTTGCATTTTTTAAGCCCTTTCAGATGCATTTTGAATTTAAAAATTTAATTGAATTTTGCCTAAGTTATAGCCTTTTTAAGATTTTTGACGTTTTTGAACCACCAAACTTTGTGTCCCGATTTGCCCCACTTCCCGTTGACCTAGAGTGCTCATATTTTGGCCAGATGTTAGTTTTATATGTACAAATAACCCCTGAAAATTTCAGGCAGATTGGTGAGGTCCAAACGACGTCCCATACAAAGGGGTATGCCTTGTTCGTGGACTCGCTCTTAAGAAAAATCGGCAAAAACTTTAACTTAACAGACGTTTAACCCTGGGATGGGATAAACAAAGAGAAAAAAACCTATTGTCAAACTAAACCACTTTCAACATGGCCGCTTCTGTCAACCTAAACCAGTCCTTTCTTATGAGGAGAAAATGAGAAGTATTGTAATTTGAGTTGAAAAAAAATAAAACGAATTTGAATCAATTTCACAAATAATTGTTAATTGCATTAATAGATTGATTAAAATATTTTCAATTGAAAGGCATTTATTTCTATCGTACACCGAATGTTGACTTATCAGCATTTTCATTTTAAAAAACAATACATTTCATGAACCGACTATTCTTTTGCCCATTTAAAACTCTTGTTATTTTTTTTTGCGCGTTACATAGAAATGTCATCTAGATTGAACAATATTAAACCTGTGCTTCCCATGAAATTAAAATGTGGCGTGAAGAAACAACATTGTAGAACTGGATTTAAAAAGCACACAAAAATAATGGCCGCAGTTTAGCCTATTTGATTTTTTTCGCACTTTTTTATTTCAACACATTGCCACAAATTGAAAAACAAACTTTTATGCTCTTTGAAGTGAATGAATTGGTGCAAATTTGAATTTGAGCCAGCCATTTCTTTCGATTCTGACACCTTAGGGCGTGCGACCTAAGGAATGTTAACTTTCTTTAAAGCTGAGTAAAAATTGCCGTTGAATTCGACGTGCTCCTCTTTGGGGAACTGGGAAAGATTTGTTTACTTTCTTTGCGTAACGGGACAACGACAGGAGCAGATCAAAAAAAAATCTCCCCTCCCATTTAATGACATGCAGGCTCGCTTGCAGGCTTTATAGGTTTTTTTAGATTGATGTGAGAAAACGCATTGAAATCGTATTGAAATCGAGATATATTGCATGCTAAATGTGGTTTTTAATTGTACATTTTTAACCTAGGTTTAAGTTACATGTTTGTAGTGTCCTACGTGTTCATTTCCTCTTCTCTTCTTGGTTCTCTCTCTCTCTACTAACTATCTGTGTGCGGATTTGTTCTGGGGCTTAGTTACGTTAGCCCGGAGGTCACAGGTGTAACGGTGACCAACGGAACTAGGCTCGGGAAAGGGCAACGAGCCTTAGAAAATGTGTGTGTGTGTGTTTTTGGCAACTCGGACGACGTCTACGAGTGCGTACGCATGCGGTTTTTACGTTATAGGTGAGTACTCACGGACCGGTTTCGTTGATTGGCTTACGCGTCGCTAGTGCACCGCGCGGTGCGATATTCTTCTGGAGCAGATGAAAGGCGCGCGATCTTAAGGGGGCGGCCTGGTTGAAATCGGGCTTGGCCGGCTGGCCGGCCTGGTGGACGGGTCGCCTCCTTCGGGAACCTGGACGGTGCGTGACCACGTGGACCGGGGTCTACGGTCTGGTGAACTCCTGCGGCGAATCTGGACCAGCGGCTGGACAGGAACGGCTGGCGCGATGGATGGCTCTCCCTGGAGCCACGTGTAGCGTGTGGTCTCCCTTCCGGATCCCAGTGGGCCTTCCGGGGCTCGATCGCTGAGACCGCGGGGTCAGCAGGGCGGTTAAGGCTTTTGGTGGCGGTGTGGCGAGCACGAGCTGGTAGGAGGCGGTTGGTTCCGACTCTAGAACAGAACGCCGTCGTCGGCTGTTTGGCGACGATTAACACACATCACACATCAACACACACACTAGGTACTTTACCTTTTAATTCCTCTTCGCACACAGAATCGGACCGCACAAACTACTAGCTAAGCTAAGGTTGGACACTACAGGAAAGAACAAAGATTAACTACACAAATCTACAGATCACTCGTTTCACTCGAGTTACCGTCACTAAACACACCGGGGGGCTTGACTACTGGATCGGCGCTGCTGCCTCTTCCGCGACTCAGGACCAAGTGGACGAGTAGAAATTGTAACTTTCCTCAGAAAGCGTCATTAGGGAAAGGTTGAACGGAAGTACGTAATTTCGTGAGAAATTTCGTAGTTTCGAATAACGAATTTACCCGAACAGATTTTGGCAATATTACTGAAGGCATCTCGTTCCCTCTTACATATTTGTCATCTGGCTTTCCTGTTCTAATTCATTCCAGGCTTTCCGAGAGGGCTTGATCGTGCAAGTTCTCTCGGCAGGTTTAACCCAGCAAGTCTTCCCATACGTGGTGGTGCAAGTTGACGAATTCCTTGATCCTGATTAGGGTTGCCAAATCGCAGTCTGATTCGCTTTTCAAAATCTTCCCAAGTCTTGACTTCGTCGGCGTATGTGAAAAACCAGTTTGCTGCTACTCCGTCAAGTACCATGTGAACATCCCGTAGAAGTTTTTGATCAGTTACTTCTTCCCTTTTCGCAATTTGTTTTAGTCTGAACAGAAAATCTTCAACCGACAGTGAATTGGGCTCTCCCGTAAACGAAATTTTCCAATGTTCAATCCTTCTCTGATGGTTTCGGTGGTAACGTTCTCTGAAGTTGTCGTTCCTGGAACTTACAGATGACTCGAAGCCTGGTCTTGGTCTTGGCGGATGTCTCGGGGGGGAAACTGGGCGCGGTACCCGAACTGACTCGCTAGAGTCACTTTCTGTTGCTCTTCGGTTCTCCTCTCTAGATATTTCCAGCTCTGTCTGAAGACGTTTGATTACTTCCCACAATTCCTCGACGGTTGGGTTTGGGTTGACGTCTGGATTTGGATTTGGGTTTGGGTTGGGATTGGGATTGGGATTGGGATTAGGGTTTGGATTTGGATTTGGATTGGGGTTTGGATTCGGGTTTGTGTTTGGCTTTCCTTTATTATCTGTATCCGTATCCGGTTCACTTTGAGTGAAATTTCCTTCCGAAGAGACCGATTGGAGTAGCCTCGAGACTGGTGTCAAAAGTGCTTTCTGCAATTTCTGTCCTTCTTGTGTTTGTGCTATTGCCCTCTGTATCCGGTAGTAATAATGAACTAATTTTGATCGAGTTTCACTTTCGATCTTCCCTTGTGCGATCAACAACAGTCCATCTACTTTCGATTTCACAAATTCCATTTCGTCTTCCCATTGATAAGGTGGATCAGGATAATTATGTTTCTCATTTCGATCAATTTGGAATAGTTTTCGCAATATATCACGCTTCGAATTAAGATTCTGTCGTGTTTCTTCCTCTTTGTTCCTCAGTCTGAGTTCGTAGTCCACTTCCTCATTTGACAAATGTCTCGCGTGTGGGAATTTCATCGTATTTCTTTTTAACTTCACAGTATCAAAAATGTGATGAGCAAAATTGTATGTTATGTGCTCAATAACGTAAGTTTATCGTGTACATAAATTATCAAACTAACAATAAATAATTAAATAAATAAATAAATAAATAAATAAATAAATAAATGATAAATAAATAAATAAATAAATAAATAAATGGAATAAATAAATAAATGAATAAATAAATAGTGATACAACAACCAAAAACAGGAAGGAGTAATCGATCCACCAATAGAAACCCAATAAAGGAATATTTGCTCTAAGAACCCACGAAACTCGTTCTAATGAACTTTCAATAGAAAAAAGAATGAAAGAAGACCCAAAACGTTGGGCGCCAATTTGTGGTACGCAAATCGTAGCCACGAAGGAATCCGTCCGATAACCGTCCCACGGGTTTGTTAATAAGCAAACGGTTTATGCACCACCTCCGTAGAGGACCGACTTGCCTGGTTTATGCCCGACTAGACCCAGCCGCAGGGCGGGTCGTTTTGTAAAAACCTGAAATGAATGGGGGAACGTTCAAGGGACTCAAAATAGGTAAGAGGTACTCCGCTTCGCGTGCGATGACTCCAAAAATATCCAAAACTGAACGGGGCCACCCGTTGTCCGTCCGAACAACCAGTCACCTGTTCGCTCTGGATCCTCACAGGATAATTTCTACCCCCGCACCAATCGCTGCGACGGGAAAAGACCCCAGGCTGAGATTCCCAAGCAGCCTTGCACTTGGAGTAAAACAACAGTAACAAAAACGTGGAGACGTCGAATGCGAAGCGAGGGACCTCTAGACCCGTGCAACTAATCTGGCGAGAGAGACATTTCGTTCACCAAAATAACTACGCTAACAACGTCTTGGGGGAGGTGAAAAACGAGATATATTGCATGCTAAATGTGGTTTTTAATTGTACATTTTTAACCTAGGTTTAAGTTACATGTTTGTAGTGTCCTACGTGTTCATTTCCTCTTCTCTTCTTGGTTCTCTCTCTCTCTACTAACTATCTGTGTGCGGATTTGTTCTGGGGCTTAGTTACGTTAGCCCGGAGGTCACAGGTGTAACGGTGACCAACGGAACTAGGCTCGGGAAAGGGCAACGAGCCTTAGAAAATGTGTGTGTGTGTGTTTTTGGCAACTCGGACGACGTCTACGAGTGCGTACGCATGCGGTTTTTACGTTATAGGTGAGTACTCACGGACCGGTTTCGTTGATTGGCTTACGCGTCGCTAGTGCACCGCGCGGTGCGATATTCTTCTGGAGCAGATGAAAGGCGCGCGATCTTAAGGGGGCGGCCTGGTTGAAATCGGGCTTGGCCGGCTGGCCGGCCTGGTGGACGGGTCGCCTCCTTCGGGAACCTGGACGGTGCGTGACCACGTGGACCGGGGTCTACGGTCTGGTGAACTCCTGCGGCGAATCTGGACCAGCGGCTGGACAGGAACGGCTGGCGCGATGGATGGCTCTCCCTGGAGCCACGTGTAGCGTGTGGTCTCCCTTCCGGATCCCAGTGGGCCTTCCGGGGCTCGATCGCTGAGACCGCGGGGTCAGCAGGGCGGCTAAGGCTTTTGGTGGCGGTGTGGCGAGCACGAGCTGGTAGGAGGCGGTTGGTTCCGACTCTAGAACAGAACGCCGTCGTCGGCTGTTTGGCGACGATTAACACACATCACACATCAACACACACACTAGGTACTTTACCTTTTAATTCCTCTTCGCACACAGAATCGGACCGCACAAACTACTAGCTAAGCTAAGGTTGGACACTACAGGAAAGAACAAAGATTAACTACACAAATCTACAGATCACTCGTTTCACTCGAGTTACCGTCACTAAACACACCGGGGGGCTTGACTACTGGATCGGCGCTGCTGCCTCTTCCGCGACTCAGGACCAAGTGGACGAGTAGAAATTGTAACTTTCCTCAGAAAGCGTCATTAGGGAAAGGTTGAACGGAAGTACGTAATTTCGTGAGAAATTTCGTAGTTTCGAATAACGAATTTACCCGAACAGATTTTGGCAATATTACTGAAGGCATCTCGTTCCCTCTTACATATTTGTCATCTGGCTTTCCTGTTCTAATTCATTCCAGGCTTTCCGAGAGGGCTTGATCGTGCAAGTTCTCTCGGCAGGTTTAACCCAGCAAGTCTTCCCATACGTGGTGGTGCAAGTTGTGCTTTCTCCAGGACTATTTGGCTTATCGGACGGATTGGCAGGGGTGTGAGGAAGTGAGGTGTAGCACTGTTCTACTAAAGCTTGCCATGTGCTAGCTTCGACACAAACCCTTGATTGAGTTGGACTTGTTTATATTAAATAATTATAGCTAAATGAAAAACAACTAAACGAATAGAGTGACCATGTTACATCGTATTGCATTTTTCACATCCAAATGAAAATGAAAAATCTTTCATATAAAAAAACACATTAAAAATTGAAGAAATGAACATTTTTTGACTCATATTCGATTTGCCAACCATTTCAAGTAATTTTCATACGGCAGCTCCTTATGAACGGATCCACCGTAAAACGATGGAATATAAACTCAGGATTCTCACCCCACGTCCAACCGCAAATTTTAACAGCCAAATTCAAAAAAAAAATCTGCGAGGAGAAACTAAACAACAAGTCATCCACATGCTTGAGCACTGAGTTGAAAAACATCATCAAGAAAATTTGAATTGTCAAGCTATCTGAATCACAGATTGCTTGATATTTGTTTTCGAACACGAATTTTCTTGCAAAAAACAGAAGAAGAATACAAACGTAAACACTCAATAAGAAGACTCTATCCAGCCGTCCCGTCCCAGGTTTAACCTAATGCGGCCAAAAAGGCAACACTGCCCCCAATGACGTTTCTCTTTTCCCACCCCGTAAAAAAAAATCCGACTTTTCGCATAACTAAGTCGGGTCTAGTCGGGTGGTTTCGGCCGATTCGTTGGCTAACGAATCGGCCGACCGGGCAACAGACTTCTGTGTAATCTTTACATAAGCGTCTGGTGGTAAATCGGTTGTCGAAATCGGCCGACGAAGTCGGTTACAAAAACAACCGATTTTTTACCGATTTAGTCTGTGAATAAAATAAAATCTGACTCAACCCAATTTAATCGGTCTATTCGTAGGGCGACTAAAAATCTTACTCCTGACGAATCCCGACTAAATCGGCTAACTGGTTGGTTGTTTTTGATTACCCGATTTCGAAGGGTGTTTCGTTAGGTCGAGAACTGTCAATTTTTTTACGGGGCAGTTCGTTTCATTCGTACTGTTCAATCTTTGTTCGTTTCATTCATACTCCACAGTCAGTGCGAACTTCATTCATTCTCACTCAGCTGATCATTGTTTTGATTTCTGCGTGGCGAGAGTAAACTAACGGGACCGGTTGTACGCTATTGTTTTTGAAGCGTTGCTCACAATGGCCGCCTCTACTACCACCACCGAGAAAACGGTTTCCTTTACAAAGGCGATGCGTGTGGCTACGCGTGAGATTCACAACGTGAGCGATGGCCTGGTGAATGCGAAATTGGCCTTTGGTAAGAAGTGGTACTTTTGAATGAGTAATGATGCGCTTTGTTGAAAGAGCTTAATCTTATTGCGCGTTCTTTGTCTTAGCTTTGTACGATAGCGCGGTTTGGGCGGAAGGACTGCTGGTATTCTACGAAATTTTCAAATTTCTTGAGCAGCATGTGGCACATGACTTCCTGCCGGAAGAGTTCCACCGAACCGAGCAGTTTGAACAGGATCTGGCCTTCTACCTGGGCGCTGATTGGAAGGCCAAATACCAGCCCAGGAAGGAAGTCTGCGATTACCTCAAACATCTGGAACAGATCGAGCGCGAGAACCGAAACCTGCTGGTCGCGTACGTTTACCACCTGTACATGGGCCTGCTCTCCGGAGGACAAATTCTGCAAAAACGACGAAACATTACCCGCAAGTTTAACCCGTTTGCCACAGCCGGGGAGCCGAACCGGGGTGCGGCATTGACGAGCTTTGAGGAGCACAGCATCTTTGAGTTGAAACAAAAGATGCGTTCCAACATTGATAAATTTGGGGAGAGCCTGGACGATGAAACGAGGCAGCAAATGATGGATGAAAGTAGGAGGGTTTTTGAGCTCAACAATGTGATCATTCGGACGGTGCAAGGAGTTAATCGAGCCAACGTCAAGACGCTGATTTACGTCGCGCTGTTGGTGATGATTTATTTTGCTGTGAAATATCTGTTTTTCTGAGAGAAAAATTCTGATTTGAAACTGAATTAGATTGTGTGATGTAGAATAAATTTTGATGAGGATATTTAAAAAGACTGTAATACAACATTTATTTGATATTGAAATTAAATAAAAAAAACGATAAACGAAGAATGTTTGTTTTATTTTTTCAACTTTTATTTTAACTACAGCTAAAATTTATTTCAAGAATCGCGATAGTTTATAACGATTACATCAAACCACTTATAGACTGATACAGAACTCGAGAGAAACGTACAACTCCATATAAAAAATGCCCAAAATTCGGTCAAGAAAAGGGTCACGATTTTTCTTATGCGGTAGGTTTTGTTGTTTGCTCGATATGAAGTGAACCAGAGGGAAAAGCCGGACAGTTATCATTAAATTGCCTGGCAGATACATTTATATTCAAAACCATTTGAAAATTTGAAAGAAAAAATTAAAAACTCGGAAAAAACAAAAAAATAAATACAGCAAACTCAAATTTAAAAATTTTACTATTAAAAAATTTCAAATTAAAATTTTTTTTAACCACCAAACCACAACATTTTTGAAGCAAAATTTACAAGTTCCAATTTCAATATTTCAATAAAAAACGTTACTTAATCCACCTTTAGGTGGTTGGTGCCTTCCTCTCATTTATAGAGTGATTACAATCCCCTAAAGTGTCCACATGGTTTATGGATCTCCCCTAACGTGATCGCAGCACCTAAGAGGTCCTAATAAAAATAAGTGACGAGTAAATAAAAATAGATTTCCCACAGACTTTTTGTTAAGATTATACAGACACCGCCTTTCAGGCAAATGGCATCCCTATAGGGGAAAGTGGGGCAAGTGTAACAAGCTAAGGAAATGCTCGTTATAACCCATCAAAAACGTTAAAAAATCTGTCGGATTTTTCATAATCATCTTATTCCAGGTCTTGACTAAGACTTTGATAGAAAAAGTTTTAAAAAAATCCTGTTTTTTAATGTAAAAAATTGATTTTAAAAATTTTGATTTTCCGTACGTTCTTCTCAACTAGTGGGGCAAGACGAACAACCCGTTGGGGCAAGAGGAACAATTCATGTAACAACATGTCAATTTGCTAACAAGTGAACTGTTATCACTTAGATACATCAGATTAGAATGTATTTGAAACGTTTCTTTCATTTTTAGATTAAATAATAATATTTTACTAAAAAATTGATCGTTTTTACGAAAAAAAATATTACTCAGATGAAAAAAAGGAAATTTTAAAAATATCACTATATTTTGCATGGACATTTTTTTTAACAATTGTTTATCAGTTTTTAAGTATTTTTATGTATTTTTTCCCAATAAAATATGTTGTTGCAGCAATTCGTAATTTTTTCCATACTAAAAATCCATATGGTACACTTGCCCCACCTGAACAAGATTTTTTTAAAACTCTCAACAAAAATAACTAAAAGTTAAATCATACTTTATAAAAGGTGCAAGTCATTGGTAGGGACACTACTGATCTAGGAAAAATAGCATTTTGATAAAATGAGCCTTAAAACGAACCCTAAGCCTTATTTTGTACTTTCCAAATATTATAAGAAAACAAAGGTTTAGAGAAAAACTTAATTAAATCTTACGCCCCGTGGCGTGTACGTCGTTTTGGCGGATATGTGGTAGTAGAATCAGTTAATTGCATTGCTAGCAACAATTCCTCATACTGGAAATAATCAAAATTGTAAAAATTACGGCCTTTCGAGCGATTGTTCCTCTTGCCCCATATGGTCGTCTTGCCCCACCTTCCCCTACAAGGCTTTTTTCGTGGCGATCAGACGGGACCATTTGAGGTTATGTAAATTCAGACCATTTTTTAAACTGCTTGTAATTTTAGATAGGTAAGTCAGATCTTGAAAATCCACAAGAAAGGTCTTATCATATGCTTTCTAAATATATGTAACATGTGAGGGTTTCATGAAAAAAACACCCTTTTTACCATAATTTTAATTTAATATGAAACAGTTTTTTTAACATAACTTTTTAAATACATGATAAAACTGCATGAATTTAAATAGCAACTTAGGGAACGTTAAGACGGATCGATTAAAACCATTCCGGCCAAAATCGGTTGAGCCAGTGACGAGATATTCCAGTGACATTGATTTGGTACACATGTCTACATACAGCCAAACACACAGACATTTGCTCAGCAGGTGATTCTGAGTCGATATGTACAAATGAAGGTAGGTCTAGGAGGTTTAACTAAAAAGTTCGTTTTTCGAGTGATTTTATAGCCTTTCCTCAGTAAAGTGAGGAAGGCAAAAACTATTGGAAATTGTATTACAGTTGATATGCATTATTAGTTTTAAAAATGTAAGATTTGAAGAAAAAAAAAAGATGTTTTTGCGAAACGAAACTTGTTTACGATTGTGTGCATTGAAATTTTACAAAATAACAAAAATATCCCAAACATGCTAACAATGATTCTAAACGCAGCGGAATGCATTTTTAATTGATTTTACTTTTGATTTCGATTGAAAATTTGAACTTTTTTGAAAAAAATATTTCATTGCCTCCTGATTTTACGGCCCAATTTTGAAGGTGGGGGTGTCAAAAAAAAACCTCTGGTGATAAAAGGTATTAATAAAATTTGTACCAGCCTAAAAAAAATATCTAGGAATTTGAATAAAACTTAAAATATGACGAAAAAATGACAAATTTTCGGGCGGTACTTAAGAATTTAACAATATTCTAAATAAGTTAATTTGAAAATAAAATAAAAACATAATACCAAATTGAAGAATTATCAAATTTAATCAAGAATTATAAAAGCTTTCAAGTATTCTAATAATTGCTGTCCTCCTAGCTGTCCTCATTCAGACTGTAGGTCCAATTCGCCCAAGTTAATGGTTCTTAAATTTTTGATTTTTTATTGTTTTATTTATTTTGTATTTTGAATGTTCCAATATATTTTAATCATTTGAATTTAAATGAAAAATACCTATTTTTAATCAAAATTTCTTTGTGGCCAATCAAAGAGCCATTGTACTAAGAAAAACGAAAAAAAATTTATCGTTGTGAACAATAATATCAGCAATCTAAGCTTAATTTTAGGACCCAAATTTTACCATAAATGGTAACAGTCGAGTAACGAAAAATGATCGAGTTTTTAAAACCTTTTTATACATTTTTCGATAAATAATACGTTATTATGGGATTTTAAGAATGCGATAATCGAGAACCTTTGACATCAAATTGCATGATTATCACCATTTCACGATGCACATTTTCAAAAAAAAACTCGTATTTTTCCCATTTTACCGAAAGTTCAAAAATAAGATGGTGCGGACTGCCCCTCCGGAAAAAGATATCGAAAAATGGATCTCGGATTCGTAATTAAGGACTAACATTACCTCATTTGGACAAAATTTCGCTGAAATCGCAGAGGAGTCGGGGTAACTTCTTTCGATTTCTTGTGACCTTTTTATTTAGTAAATAATGGAATTAATGCTACACTAGGAGTTTCTCATTAAATTATAGACAAACATAGTAAAATGCTATTAAAAACGTTGTGATTTTCAGTACATATTTTCAGTGTCTCATAAGTTCTATGCAGCTTGAGTATAAAGTGCGTTATTTGGTGCTTCAAATCGCAAGTATAGAAAAAATATTGATACTAAAACGTGAAGTGTACAAAATAAAACAAAGAGTATCTACTTTTCAATAAATCTACAGCACAAAAAGTCCAGTCAATTCATTAAGCCCGTGTTCCACGAGCAAAGGTTTTCCTAACACCATCGACGCTACTATCGAGCACAAACTGAATCGAACCGATCACAACGTCCCAGTAGGACCAAACCAGCCACAGAATCAACGCGTAGATCGCCGCTTGCACCAATTTGTCCATGATGTACAATCTGAAACGGGAAGGTTGATTAATTTTCCAAATTTTCCCAAAAACCTGCAGCTAACTTTCTGAGCAGCCTCCTGGCCTTGGGCAGCGTCGCCGGTGGTTCCTTCAGGACGTACTGCCGCACACCGAGGATGTAGTCCCGGAAATAGCTGGGCCAATCCAGGGCGCTCATGTCGAAGAAGAACGTCTGCCGGTCCTTCTCGGACAGGCGGCCGTACATGGCGCACATGCGGTCGTTGTTGAACACCCACTGCTTGGTGGTGTAGTACTGGAGCACGTTCAGGCCCTGGGAGATCTTCTTCTGGATTTTGATCATGCTGGAAATGGGGGAGCGGATTGTAGATATAGGGTTGACCGTGGAGTTGTGGTTAACTTACAATGGTTTCCTTCGAAGTATAATCAGCAAGAAATCGATTAGGTACGCCGGCAGATAATGGAACAAGACTACGCAGAGCATGTGGTACAAATAGTTGGACTTGATCGAACCGTCCGGATACCACAGGGAAAAGCAGAGCGGATTGTCGTACAGCTTTTTGCGGCCAGCTTCGAGCGCGTCGCCCCACGTGATCGGATTCACGTTACCCGAGGCGATGTTGCAAAACAGCGTGTTCTGCTGGAACCCGGTGTTGATGCGTTCTGCGCCAAGGATGATCACGCCGTTCATCGTTACGTCCACCGGCATCAGGCCGGAATCGTACTCCGGGTTGCAGTGCATGGTTCGGATGACGCCACGACCACCGCCAATCATAAGTCCGGTAGGGCCGTGGGTTCCCTCGATCCAGCCGGGAATGGGTTCCCTCCAGGCGGCGATGACCACCGTTGGTCGGGCGATCGCGACCGGAAGCCGATCGCGGAACCCGTTGACGAGATCTTCGGTTAAGGCTTTGGTGTAGGCGTACGTGTTGGGTAGATTGTTGAGCAGGCTGGAATTGGTATTTAAATATGTTTATTAGGGTGATCCAAATCCGGCCTTCCTCGGGGCTGCC
Source organism: Culex pipiens pallens (assembly GCF_016801865.2). Classification (NCBI taxonomy): domain Eukaryota; kingdom Metazoa; phylum Arthropoda; class Insecta; order Diptera; family Culicidae; genus Culex; species Culex pipiens. Next base: position 142,922,631 of record NC_068939.1, read on the forward strand.
CCCTGTTATTGAAGATTGGCCCATCACTAGGCTGAAATTCAAATTTGAGCTCATTCTGACCACGGGAACCCCTCTCTATAATCGCCTGAAGTTTGTATGGGATACAATCGTTAAAATCAGGTAGGCCACTAGGGTGACAATAAAAAAAATCGACATCAGAGATACCCTCTGACTCGATTCCTAATGCAAAAATAAGAATCTGTGCCAATTTTGAGCCAAATCGGTTAAGGCTAAGGGGTCGCTTTTCATCGTTGAAGTTTATATGGGGAAAATCACGAAAATGTATGGGGAAAAAACATCGTTTCAGTAATTTTCTGCTAGGTGGCGCAGGTCTCGCCCAAAATTGGCCAAGTGTGAGATTCTTGTAGGAAATTTAATTCCCTACAACTTTGTCGAAAGGTGCAAAACGATCCAAGTTGATCCTGATTTTTGGTGATTTTTCTAGAAAAAAATATTTTCTTATATACTTCGTATATACCCCTTGTATATTTTCAAGTATATAAGCCGATTTCTTTTCATCGCATTGCTAATAACTCATCAGGATCAACTCAGATCGTCTTGCACCCTTCTACAAAGTTGTAGGTAATTAAATTTCCTACAAGAATCTCACACAATTTTGGGCGAGACCTGCACCACCTGCTGCAAAAATCCTGAAGCGGTGATTTTCCCCATACATTTTTGCGATTTTCCCCATATAAACTTCAACGATGAAAAGCGACTCTTAGCCTTAACCGATTTGGCTCAAAATTTGCACAGTTACTTGTTTTTGCCTAAAGAATTGATCCAGGGGGTATCTCTTGCGATTTTCCGAAATTTTAAATTTTTCTTGTCACCCTAGTGGCCACTCAAATTCCATTTTCAAATTCCCGGCTTTTTCCCGACTCTTCTAGAAACTCAAACAATAGGTATTTCCCATCTAAAAAAATATTTCAAACAAAAAACTTGTTATTAAAAAGTCAATATAAACCATCGCCATTGACATTTTTTTTGTAAAAACAGAAACTTCACAACAAATTCCAATATTTTATTGTAAATCAAAGCACGTTGAAAACAAGTTCAGTATCCAATTCCAAAAAATGTGCTGTCGCCGAACCTCCCAGGTTCTGACCAGCGGCTGGTTCAGGAGGTTCAGCAAAATCATCCGTCAGAATCGCAGCAGCAGCACAAAAGCCGCAAAATTGCCAAAAGAATCAGCAACAGATGCAGCACGATCGTGGCAAGGAGAATCGCTCCGGGAAGTATGACGCGTACGCGAATGCGATGAGCCGATTGAAACAGTGAAAAGTACCTTACATTTAAAATAAGTAACTAAAGAAGAATTGAGTGAATTTCGTTTGAGAGTTGTGCAAAATATTACAAAATTATTCACGAGTTGAAAAACAATTTTCAACCAAAAATTACAAATTCCTGACTTTTTCCCGATTTTTGACGGAATCTGGCGAATTCCCGACTTTTTCCCGATTTCCCGACTTGAGTGGCCACCCTGTAAAATATATCGTGCCACCCTGTAAAATATATCGTGCCGTGGATCAAAAATATCGTTATTGATATTGTTATCTACTTTGTTTTCGATTTTCTAATTCTAGATCTAAGATCAACAATTACTTATACTTTAAGCCAACCTTAACTTTAAAACCATAATGAAACTAAATTAAGATTTAAATTTATTCGAAAAAATACACTTAGGTCAGAATTGAGCATAACCTTCTCTGAACACTATTATTTACAAGGGTCCTGATTGCTCAAAATCAACCACTCCATTCGCGAGCACAAATAGCAGGCGACGCGATACTGCCCTGATGAATTCCTACCGTTTGTCACTCTATCACCATTCGCTCCCGAACACTCTCTTTTCTACTCTTCTCTCTCTCTCTGATCGGCTCAGTCTCCGAACGGTTCAGACAGGCCAATCGTCTCCGATCACTCTGAACTGAAAACATTTTTTCTCTGATGCGCTGCGTTATACTCATTGATTTGGGTTGCCTAAAATCAATGTTATCAATTAAATTGTGCATTTATTTTGATTTCATAACATTATAGACACCATTCAAAGAAACTTCCACCAAGAAAAAATCAAATTGATGGCAAACTGAGGGCGTGAAGACAAAAAGACTGCCGCGCTGGCATTTTGTGAGAGTGGCTCTTCGCTGAGCATGGTAGTGTGTGAGTGTCGTCGAGCGACGGAGTAGGCAAATATTTTCACGATGTATTTGTTCGCTGAGTGAACAGTTCGGGCCACTCGCTGGCTGCTTGCGAGACTCATTCGCTCATGAATGCTAGCGGGTTGGAATAGGCGACGAATTGATAGGCGATGAGTGAGTGGTTTCTGTTCATTGAACCGAAAATCAGGACCCTTGATTATTTAAAACACGTAATAATCAAATCTGGAGTTTTTTTTTTTTTTTTTTTTAAAGGTATAATAAACCCAATTTTTCGTTTTTGCTTTTTGGGTGTTATTTAATACACCTGGCTCAATGTGGTTTCAAAAACACTCAAAAAGCAAAAACTGGAAATTTGGTTTATTGGACCATTTAAAAAAAAATCTCCAGAAATATGAGTAGTTCTCATCCAAATCACACGAAATCGGAAAAGTTGCCCCGATTCCGCTTCGATTTGTGTGAAACGATCACGATCCGAGCATTCGAAAAAACGTGTTTTTGAAGCCAAAAAAAAGTGATTTTTAAATTTTGTGTCGAAGGGACAGCAATACTTTGAATTTTTTTGAATCAAGACTAACATTTTAAAAGGGCCGAGCATTCAATATTACGCCCTGTTGAAATGTAAGTCTTGATTCATAAAATATCAAAAAAATATTTTCGAAAAGATCGGAAAATATCACGAATGTTTCATGTTTTAACATTGAAAAAACGGAGCCCTTTATCAAAAAATCATTTTTTTTATAAAATTCATAACTCTACGGCTCATACTTCTCAATGGCTCAAAACTTACGGGTTTTGTCGCCTAAACCATATAATAAAATCTCGAAAATCAAAAAAATACCTATTTTGGGAAATTGAGTTTTTGTTTAAAAAAAAGGTAATAATAAAATTGGATTTTTTTCCGTTTTAATTTTTTTTTTCTTAATAGTCCTTAGCAACGCCTACAACCTTGCCGAACATACCAAATTGATCAAAAAATTCACAGCTGTTTGAATATGTACCTACCAACTTTGTATGGACAGCTGCCAAAATGGAGACATGTATGGGTGAACCAATGACACAAAATAGCTTCTTTGGTCATAGGGAAGGCCCCCACAGAGTGTGAGCCCTACCCTTGTTTGTTTTTTTGCAGATTCGAACATTCGTAAATTGGAGAGTTGTATGAACGAACCAATGATGAAAAATTCCATCTTTGATCATAGGGAAGTCCCTCTATAAGTTTCAACTTATAAAAAAATTATAAAATCAATAAATTCTATTTGCGTCGACAACTACTTTTCAATGAGGAAAAAAGTTTAAAGTTTGAGAATGATTTAGCCTTAGATCAATAATATCGTTGAAGCTATTGTTATTTTCTTTCTTTTCGGTATTCTTAAATATAACACAACTCGACACTTTTAAAGTTAATTTAAGTAAATGCCTCAGTTTCGACAAGTTATGATAGATTTGGGCTCTCTAAACATGCTCCAATTGACAGAACTAAATTTTAGTGGATTTCCTGCCAATAAATAAAATTATAAGCTTAAGCAACCATGCGCACCCACGTATATCTATGGGGGTAGCAAAAATAAGGGGGTGCGCATGGTTGCTTACATGAGGGAACGCATGGTTGTTTAAGGGCTAAGAGAAAGACCGAGCTCCGATTTTTGTCGTTTTGCGCTTACTAGATTTCGCTCTCCCCGTGCGTTGCTTTCTCTCTCTATTCTCTCTCGCCGTGTGCACCGTGCTGCCAGCAAGGCGATAGGCATACTTTTGCGTCGCATGAACGTGATACCAATAATTATGCCGTTGATTCCATATTACTTCTGATGTAAAAATCTTCAATTATTATTTCAAGAACATTGTGAAGATTTTTGTATTCCAGTACTATAAATTATTACAAAAATATGTAAATTCTTCAAAAAATCGTACATTGTTCGAGAACTTGATTTTTATAGCAATGACCCCCGATGTTTTTAGTTGCATAATGTTTCATCAAGCGTTGGAAACATATTTCAAAAGCAATTTGAAGAGTTTTGTATTCAAACACTACAAAATATTACAAAAATTCGTAAAATACAGTAAAATTCAAAAATTGTACATTGTTCGAGAATCTGATTTTTATAGCAATGACCCCAAAGTTTTTGGTTGAACATTGTTTCATCAAGTGTTGGAAACATATGCCAAAAGCAATCTGAAGAGTTTTATATTCAAATACTACAAAATATTACAAAAATACGTAAAATACAGTAAAATTCAAAAATTGTTCAAGAATTCAACTGCTATCGTGACTACCCCCACAATTTCTAGTTGCAAAATGTTTCCTCAAGTGTTAGATACATATTCCTAAAATAATCATAAGAGTGTTGTAATCAAGTACAACAAAATATAACAAAAATACGTAAAAACCAGTTAAACATCAAAAATTTATCTTGAACTCGAATTTTATCGACATGAACCCCACAGTTTTGGGTTGCAAAATGTTTCATCGAGTTTCATATTTCAAAAGCAATTTGAAGCGTTTTGTTTTAAAGTACTAAAAAAATAAAAAGCTCATAATTCCAGAGCCCCCTGGTTATGGACGCAAACTGATTTCAGATCGAATTCAAAATGAAAATAAGGCAAAGTAATACAATAATGAGCTGACTTTACTAGGATGTGCGGTGTGTGCGACATATTTCTAAAATAATCCTAGGATGTGTTTGAAACATATTTCTAAAATAATCTGAAGAGTTTTGTATTCAAGCACCTACTACAAAGTTTTACAAAAATAAATAAATTGTTCGCTCTACAGCAGTGTTTCTCAACCAATGAGGAATTCCCCCCTGGGGGGGAATGAAGGTTCAATAGAAATTCAATGCCTTTATCTGACACATTCTTTGCAACTTTCAGTTTCTTTGATTAGTAATAACAACATTTATTTTTTCTAAAAAGATAATTATTAAAGTTTCAATTTCTGATAATTTTGACATGCTTTGAGATAATTAAATGATTTTTTAAATATTTCTCAGGCATTTTTATTTTAAACTTTGTAAATTTTTTGTAATTTTTTTGTGACTGTTTTTTTGTTGGTTTCTACGAGATTTTTGTACACTTTTTAACAAGAACAATTTTTTGAAAAATTATTGGAAATTGAAAAAAAAATTCAAATATTATTTGAGTTCTTTACTTTTTTAGAGTAATTTGTCTTCTGCCACAGATATTTTTTTTTTTATATTTGTACATATTTTACAATTGAATTTATTTATTGTAATTTAAACGAAAAGCAGAAAAAATGATCAAATAAACAACCAATCAATCAAATTCAAACCTGCGAAACTGTCAAAATGTCAGTAATTTTTTTTTAATAAAAAAAAAGTTTTCAAATCCTACTACAGTTTATTGCATATTTTACAATTTAATTTGTTATGAAAATTGTAATCTATTTGCAAACCTAAAAAAATGTAATTATATTTCTGCATTGATACCAATAACAGTCAAGGGGGTCACTGCTACAGCATTGCCTTGGCGTTCTTGATTGCGAGATTCCTACTCGAAACTAGGTGTCCGAAGGCTTGATTGTTGAGACAATTGCAAACCTCTGTTTACACCTTACCTTCATCCACCCCGGAATTCCAACTGACGACCTTTGGATTGTAAGTCCAACTACCTACCAGCGACTCCACCGAGACAGGACCCAGGGAGACTCCATAGAGTTGGTAGATGTCCTAGCACTTCTCAACAGACCATAGATCTACCCAGTGTAACACACTGAAGCTACCTGAAGATGTTCCAACTTCATAGTCATTGATATAAGCAGCCATTGATCAGGTTGACCTTCATCTGTGAACTCCGTAGAGTTGGTAGATATCCTAGAGCTATTCAACAGACCATAGATCTACCCAGTGTAACTCACTGAAGCTACCTGAAGATGTTCCAACTTCATAGTTATTGAAATAAGCAACTATTGATCAGGTTGACCTTCATCTCTGAACTCCATAGAGTTGGTAGATGTCCTAGCACTTCTCAACAGACCATAGATCTACCCAGTGTAACTCACTGAAGCTACCTGAAGATGTTCCAACTTCATAGTCATTGATATAAGCAGCCATTGATCAGGTTGACCTTCATCTGTGAACTCCATAGAGTTGGTAGATGTCCTAGAACTTCTCAACAGACCATAGATCTACCCACTGTAATTTAATGAAGCTACCTGAAGATTTTTCCAACATCATAGTCATTGATCAAAGTAACTATTGATCAGATTGACCTTCATCTCTGAACTACATAGAGTTGGTAGATGTCCTAGCACTTCTCAACAGACCATAGATCTACCCAGTGTAACTCACTGAAGCTACCTGAAGATGTTCCAACTTCATAGTCATTGATATAAGCAGCCATTGATCAGGTTGACCTTCATCTGTGAACTCTGTAGAGTTGGTAGATATCCTAGAGCTATTCAACAGACCATAGATCTACCCAGTGTAACTCACTGAAGCTACCTGAAGATGTTCCAACTTCATAGTTATTGAAATAAGCAACTATTGATCAGGTTGACCTTCATCTCTGAACTCCATAGAGTTGGTAGATGTCCTAGCACTTCTCAACAGACCATAGATCTACCCAGTGTAACTCACTGAAGCTACCTGAAGATGTTCCAACTTCATAGTCATTGATATAAGCAGCCATTGATCAGGTTGACCTTCATCTGTGAACTCCATAGAGTTGGTAGATGTCCTAGAACTTCTCAACAGACCATAGATCTACCCACTGTAATTTGATCAGGTTGACCTTCAACTCTGAACTCCGTAGAGTTGGTAGATATCCTAGAGCTATTCAACAGACCATAGATCTACCCAGTGTAACTCACTGAAGCTACCTGAAGATGTTCCAACTTCATAGTCATTGATATAAGCAGCCATTGATCAGGTTGACCTTCATCTCTGAACTCCATAGAGTTGGTAGATGTCCTAGAACTTCTCAACAGACCATAGATCTACCCAGTGTAACTCACTGAAGCTACCTGAAGATGTTCCAACTTCATAGTCATTGATATAAGCAGCCATTGATCAGGTTGACCTTCATCTCTGAACTCCGTAGAGTTGGTAGATATCCTAGAGCTATTCAACAGACCATAGATCTACCCAGTGTAACTCACTGAAGCTACCTGAAGATGTTCCAACTTCATAGTTATTGAAATAAGCAACTATTGATCAGGTTGACCTTCATCTCTGAACTCCGTAGAGTTGGTAGATATCCTAGAGCTATTCAACAGACCATAGATCTACCCAGTGTAACTCACTGAAGCTACCTGAAGATGTTCCAACTTCATAGTCATTGATATAAGCAACCATTGATCAGGTTGACCTTCATCTCTGAACTCCATAGAGTTGGTAGATGTCCTAGAACTTCTCAACAGACCGAAGATCAACCACCAACTAACTGTAGCTTCAGAAAAAAACCTACCTGAAATTTCTAAAATCATTAAAAAAATATAATGATTTAAAAAGTCTTTGAAAAATATAAAGAAAATATTCTGGCACCACTGCAAACGAACTGTCAGCACGCGAGCTTGAGACAAAATGAGAGAGTAGAAATCTGCGCGAATTTGTTTATGTTTCAGATATTTTTTGGGAAAAAGATAACCACTCAATTATTTTACAACTAAAGTATGGCTTTATATATATCAAATTGCAGGTAATTGTCTCGACTACAAACTGTCGAGCTTAGATTTTCCATAAAGGCTTTCATTTCTTAAAAAAGTTGGGAGGAAAATAAGGCATTTTTCAACGTGTTTTAGTACCTTTTACTAAAAAGATAACCACTCAGGCTAGACTTAACCAATCAAGCTCATATTTAACCAGTAGGTGCGTAAGAATGTTGGCTACAAAATGTCGGGTCGGTTTGTTGAGAAAATGTATCGTTTTCGAGATATTTCAATTTTACTGAAAAAACTCCCAGCTGGTTCTCTTAGCCCTTAACATGATTCCATAGGTTTTATACACAAATTAACAATTTTATTTATTGCATTGAACAATTTTATTTATTTGCATAAAATTCAATTCTGTTGATTGGAGCGTGTTCAGAGAGTCCAAATCTATCATAACTTGGCGAAACTGAGGCGTTTACTGACATCAACTTCAAAAATGTCGAGTTGTGTAATCATTGACATTTGTGAAAATTTTGTCACAAAATAAAAACAACAATTACTTCAACGAGCCTTTAAAACAAAAATGAAACAACATGCAGATTAAAGTTTATTTTGAAATTAAAATTCAAGCCAGAATTGAGCCTTACTACGGTGAACAACATTATACATAACACGGAATAATCAGATATCAATTTCCAACTAAAACCAATTCTAGTGTCTTCTTTCTCTTGTAATAGAGCTATTAATTGCTTCGATACTAGTGTCGAGCACGAGCTGAATCGGACCGATCACGATTTTCCAGTAGGACCAAATCAACCACAGGATCAACGTGTGGATCGCCGCTTGCACCAGCTTATCCATGATGTACAATCTGGAAGAAAGTTCAGTATAGTGGGAGGTCTCCACAAAGGTTTAAATCTCACTTTCGTAGCAGTCTTTTTGCTTTCGGCATGGTCTCGGGAGGTTCCTTGAGCACGTACTGCCGAATACCGAGCACGTAGTTGAGGAAATACGTTGAATAATCCAAGTGCGCTATATCTAAGAAGAACGTCTCCTGATCTTTTGCCGACAGTTGATTATACATTGCGTACATTTGGTCGTTTTTGAACACCCACTGCTTGGTGGTGTAGTACTGAAGCATGTTCAGGCCCTGGGAGATCTTCTTCTGCGCTTTGATCAAGCTGAAAAGTAGAATTTTTATTAGGGATTACGAATATGAGTTGAGATCGACCTACAATGGTTCTCTCCGGAACACAACAAGCAAAAAGTCTATCAGATAGGCCGGCAAGTAATGGAACAGGATCGCACAGATCATGTGGTGAACGGAGTTGGACTTGATCGAGCCGTCCGGATACCACAAGGAGAAGCAGAGTGGATTCTGAATCACTTTCTCCCAACAAACTTGTACAGATTTTCCCCATGCGATTGGATTCACGTAATCGGAGGAAATGTTACAGAACAGCGCTTTCCCGTCCAAACCCGCGTTGATGCGTTCCGCACCTAGGATTATCACCGCGTTCATCGTTACATCCACCGGCATGACGTGAGTGTCGTAGTCTGGATTGCAGTGCATGGTACGAACGACGCCTCGACCACAACCAATTATCAGCCCGGTCGGGCCGTGGGTTCCCTCGATCCACCCGGGCACAGGTTCCTTCCACGCGGCAGTGACGATCGTAGGCCTTGCGATGGCGATCGGTAATCGATCGCGTAACCCGTTGACCAGATCTTCGGTGAGTGCCTTTGTGTAGGAGTAAGTATCTGGGAAATCGTTGAGCATGCTGGAAAGGTAATGCCGTGGAGCGGTTAACTCACTAAAGAACGTGACACTGGTACGGTTCAAGGACAATACTTTGCAAACACTTACAAGCCACTGAGACCAAAGCATGTGTTCCCGCGTCCAGATTTGCTCCAAATGGTAACAGTTATGAAGCCTTGAGAGTCTGTTTGAAGCAAAAATATGAAAATTTCTGGCCAATGTGTTTTCTTACGCGTCAGATTCACACAAACGCACACAACGCAACACAACTCAGACAAACGTTAAAATGTTACAATAGCTCAACCGAAAACAAACACTTTGACGGCGACATCGCATTTGATATCGACAGCGATGTAGCGTTTTGGCCCACCCTGCGTTTCCATCATTTCCCTTTAATTGCAACACCTTTCAGCGTTACCAAATTAAACGTAATGCCCAAGCAATCGCGAATAGCGTTAAGGATTTCAGCATGCTATAGAAAAATCACTCCTACCTTGGCGTCACCAGATCCAGCACCTTGCTGTCGACCAGGTCGGCCAGCTTGGAGATGCCCAGCGGGCTGTGGGGCGCCGGATACGCCCGTTCCTCCACGACGGCTTCGTTGCACTGGCAGAACGCCGTAGACACGTGCACAAACGCCACCAGCCGCTTCATGCGTTCGGCCAGCCGCAGAACCCGCAGCGTTCCGTTCAGGTTGTAGTTGACGGCCTGTTTCAGCTCCTGGTCGAAGCGCACGTTGGCCGCACAGTGGAACACCACCTCGACGTTCTCCGCCAGCTCGGCCTGATCGCCGTTCGCCATGTCCAGGTCGTCCTCCAGGATGTCCCCACGCACGAGCCGGATCTTGTCCAGCTGGGCCCGGTTCGTCTCGCGGATCCGGTCAAACACCAGGTGCTTCAGGTATTCGTCCTTGCGCTGGGCCGCGTCCACGCCCCGCTTCGTGCGGATCAACAGGTAGATGCACTTGAGCTCCGGGCAGTCCCGCAGCAGCTTCTCCACCAGGACTTTGCCCATGAAACCCGTCGCACCGGTTATGAACAGCGTCCGGCCCGCGTAGGTCTCCGGGATGCTGCGGCGCATGGTTGGCGGAGGCGACGGTTGGTCCATCGTACTGTAGCGCCTCAGGTACGACACGCTCGAATGTGGACCAAGGACAGCGCAGTCTGTTAATCGGGGGGAGAGGAAGAAATGCAAAGATGAAAATAAAACCACAGTAAGGACCCAATTAGTAAGCCGCCTCATTCTTATGGTGTATCTTGAACCGGCTTGTACGACCTTCAAAATTTACGAATTGAACTCTAAAGGCAAAGTTTAACATCATTTGCAAATTCCGGTTTGTCTTAAAGAAAATTGCTCTTTTGGTCAATTAACTTGGTAATCAAATATCAAATGAATTCCCATAACAGATTTAGAGAACTTTTAACTTCCTCTAACCTATTCTTTAATAATTTTTGAAAGAAATCCTTACTAATCCGAAAAAAAACATAAAAAATAAAGCCTTCATAAAATGCAAGAAAATATTTTCATTAACTCATAAAGCGCCACCACTCCTACCAGCTTGGACTTTAGCCTACTGGTTGCATTTCACAATCAATAAATATTTCTTTCAGTTTCTGCACCTTCGAGCAGCGACCGAAGCTAAGACCACGTCAATTTTAAGCCGCAATGAACATTTCTTGAGTTTTTTTTAAATGGTCCAATAAACCAAATTTCCAGTTTTTGCTTTTTGGGTATTTTTTAATACCCCTGACTCAAGACGGTTTCAAAAACACCCAAAAAGCAAAAACTGAAAATTTGATTTGTTGGACCTTTTCAAAGGAAACTCCAGATTTGTCACAATGCTGCTGGCGAGTTGCAAAACAACAAAGTAAAAATCCGACAATCGTTTTATAGTTCGGCGACAACTTACCCCGCCCGTGATATCCTAATAATTCTAAGTTTGAAAATGAGTATTAGGCGCCATACATATTTAGAACCCCAAGGCGGCTAAGTCCTTGTAAATAAAAAGGAGACACCAGTGGCTGGTACCAGCATAAATGGCCGATAGCTGCTATCAAGTCAACTTCGTTTCGATAACTTGGCCAGGCCGAATGGTTACGCTGTCCGCTTAGTTAGTGGAAGATCATGGGATCGATTCCCATCTGCTCCATAATTTAAACCCAAAATATGACCAAAAATCGATTTTTCGACACATTGGATCAATTCTGAGAGCAGATTCAGACTCAGCGGGCAAAATTACATGGAAAACATATATTTGGATAATTTTCGAATTTCTTTAGAGTGGTCCCATATGGTTTTCCCTTGAAAATAAGATTTTTCAAATGAATATATCTCAAGTTTAAAGAAAAACACCCCTGAGACTTTTTCAGCGTTTGTAGTGCTGGATCTCCTCTTTCAAATGCAGCCTAGTGCTTAAAATTTTGCTTACGCCTTTTCGAGATATTTAAGTTTTAAATTTGCATCTTTTTTACCTTAAAATGGCTGTAACGTTTGACCCTTAAGTCCGAATTGACCTGTCAAAAAATAAAATTGTTTGTTTTTTAGAGCTATAAAAGTGCCCCCAACATCACTTTTCTCTTGCCACGTTCAAAAAACTGATTTTTGAAGGTTTGCTCAGATGCTTTCCATAAATTTGGTCGTAGAAGGCGTAGATTACGAGATAAAATTTTGGTGTCTTCGACAAAGTTGCTTGAATTGGCAAGCCCAACAACTTTTTAGAATACAATAAAAATTCCAAAAATATTCCTGAATAGTTAGATTTTCAAAATCATACTTATCGTGAACCACCCTAATTTTCAACCAAACCAAAAGTTGCCCCTTTCTATTTGCAACAACTCTTCTGAAGACACCAAAGCTCCAAAACTTCACAATTTTTCGGAAAATCCATTTTCCACTTAATTTTGCGATCTGAACCTCTGTGCAATGTTCAGTCCCACGAAAAGTTTTTTTTGTGAAAAAAAAATCCGTCAATACCTCGATATTTTCAAAACTAATTATTGGAAAGCAACTGTACGCCTGTAAAATGCATTTTAAAAAACTTTTTTCATCCAAATGTTGAAACCTAGGCTTGTAATTTAAATTTTTATATTTTTTGAAGTTGGCAGTTTCAGAAAACGGGTGCCACGATATCTCAACATTGCTTCGACCAAATCGGCTCAAAATTTTGGCGAAGACTCGTTAAACCGGTCCCGTGTGCATGACGAAGGCAGATTTTCAGAAAGTTTATTTAAAAAAAAAGATAAAAATATTTTTCAGTTTTTCATATAAAAAATCGCCAGTGTTTGATTTTTGAATTTTTTGAAAATTTAAAATTTCAAAATCGGGCTTCGTCATGCACACCGGACATGTCTTGGGAGTCTTCACCCAAAATTTCAGCCAATTTGGTCTATCCCATCTCGAGATATCGTGGCACCCGTAAATCAACTTGGTGTTCAGAGAAAAACGCTCAGAAAGTTAGACAGTTGGCTTTGCGCATGGCAAAATTCTGAGCTTAAATCGTCTCTATCTCAGTTAAATCATGAAACATCTTCATGAAACTTTCAGGAGTGATTGAAAATCATCTTTTAAGTGGATTTAATAAATTTTCTGTAATATGAAATTTTTTGATTTTCTACATGTATGTAACCCCTTAAAAAAAAACAAAATATTGTTTTCGAAAAGATCGGAAAATTTCACGAATGTACATCGAAATTAGAAAATTGTGGGTTGTTTGGGTGAGACTTAGAAAACATCTATTTTCCTGTTTTCAAATCTTTGCATGGCAATATCTCAGCAACTAAGGGTCGTATCAACAAAGTTCAAAAAAGCAAAATATAGAGAATTTTCTCAGCTTTTCAAAAAAATTTTTTTTTCAAATGGCTATTGCTTGAAAACGATGCACATTATCAAAATTTCACTAGAGTACTTTTTGATTGCAAATTTGATTTTACGTCGAAGTAACCAATATTTCGATTTTTTGAAAAAAAGTAGTATTGATTCAAAAATTCATAACTCGGTCAAATATTTTTTGCACATTCTGGAAATTTCTGAAAAGTTGGCATTTGATGTCCCATAAATCATAACAAAATGTGTTTTTTACAAATCAAGTTTTAGTGACAAAAAGTTGAATTTAAAGTCACCAAATTTAATTGACCGTGTATAATTTTTTTCATTGTAGTCCATAAATCCATACCCACAACTTCACCGAAGACACCAAATCGATCAAAAAATTCCTTCAAAAGATACAGATTTTTGAATTTTTATATATTATTTTTATATGGACAGCTGTCAAATTTGTATGGAAAATTATATGGACAAACTAATGATGCAAAATTGCGTATTTGGGCATACCGAAGGCTCCATAAAAGTTTCAGCCAAATTAAAAAATACAAAAAATAATGACTGAAATCGCAGAGAATTGCTCAGATCAAAAAAATCAAACCATCCACATTAACGACCCCCGGGTCTTTTGTGGTCTCTATTGCAAGTTTCTGCTCGAACCTAGGAGTCCGAAGGCTTGAATGGGGAGAGCACCCAAACCTCTTTTTACTCCAAGGAACCTTCCACCCCAGTGTTTGAACTGACGACCTTTGGATAGCGAGTCCAACCGCCGCCAGCGATTCCACCGGAGTAGGCTTGGTTTGGTGTGTTGTTTGTACTTATGGCATGGAGACGACTCCTACACCTGGAATGACTTAACGGCCTAACAACCAAGGCCGGGACCGACATTTTACTTCCTCATCCGATGGAAGGTTGCAGCAGATGGGAATCGAACCCAGAATCATCCGCTTACAAAGCGGACAGCGTAACGATTCGGCCACGCACTGCACTGAATTGCTCAGATGCATAGTACATATCTGGAGTTCGTTGAAAAGGTCCAATAAACCAAATTTCCAGTTTTTGCTTTTTGAGTGTTTTTGAAACCGTCTTGAGTCAGGGGTATTAAAAAAAACCCAAAAAGCAAAAACTGAAAATTTGGTTTTTTGGACCTTTAAAAAAAACTCCAGATATCGTGAAAAATAAAATTATATGACATCGACATCATCTACGACCTTAAAAATCCATTTCAAATCCTGTGCGGTCATTCAAAGTGTCGGTTCTACACAGCAAAAAAGGTAGTAAAATGCCTGCATGTAAAAAGGGGTTGTGTAATTATTTTTGTGTAATATTAAGCAGTTTGCATTGAACCCCTCTGCTCAATTTTCCTAACACCATTTACACCCAAAATGTGTAATATTAAACACATTTCTGTTCAATATTACTTTCCCGTGTTATTTGCAAACCAGCTGTCAAAATGTCAAAACAGTCGAGAGCGCAAAAGATTTTAGTCAAAACATCTAAATGATGCATTAAATTATTTTTTGAAAAACGATCGCTAGGGAGGCCAATATTCAATCTCGGAACGGACCGGAACGGGAATGTTCACCCTGGTGTACAGGTAAGTGTTTTCACTGCTTAAAGGACCTCCGTTGTTTTGAAACTTTCCAGCCATCTCATCAGTGTAAAATGTTTTTTTTCAGTCCTCGGGCGCCTCCTAGAACTATCCTGTCGTCGTCATCTTCGTTGCATTAAATGCCGAAGTCTTTCCGGATGGGTGCCGTGCGGGTGGCATCACAGGTTCCGGCCACAGGTAAGTTGGTTTGTAGCAAGGATTGACATTTTGCAAATGAATTGTTTTTTACTACAGGGTCTTCTGCTGAGTGGCCATTAAGACAGATCGGTGACATTCTGATCGAGAGCATATCACCAATCGAAGCAAACCATTTGGTAGAGCGTGCCGAAAAAAAAGAACAACACGGCGGAGAAATTCACGATTCGGGAAATAAGTTCCGCCCAACGTCAGAACTAAGGCTGGGCTAGCGGAAACACTTCGTTTTACTTGCGATTTTGCTACGAACCGTACTACAAGAGCCACCACCTGAAGCGAAAATATCCACCGATCAGTTGCACCAGCTGCAGAAGCTGATAACCGCAAGCGGGCCGATTGATTGAACCAAGATTTACAACACGGGCCTGTTCCAGATTCGGCCGGACTAGTTGCATCACGGTGTCTAGCTGACGGAAGAGGGAGCAGATAAGTTTCGATCTAAGATCAACATCAAAGTCCAGCACGCGCCGGAACTGGTAATCGCGACAATCGAGCGCAACAGTGGCGTCATCCGGACCGCCTATTACGATTCGCACAGTTTGTTTGCGGTGGTGAATCCCCGCAAGTGGTTCAAAACGAGCGTTCCGATTCCGAGGAGGATGTGCCACCGCAGGTGATCGATCGCGATTACTATACGGACACGAAGAATAGGGGTTATCTTGCGGATCCGGAGTAAATGAGTAAGGACAGGCTGGTGCTGGGGCAAAAGCACGGCCAAGAGCTGGCTAAGATTGATGAAGATCGGGAACGCTTGTTCTGCACCGGGAACCAACGTCTGTTGCCGAGGACATTAACCGGTTCGCAAAAGCCAGCTCGCCGTTCGTGGACAAACACAACTCGACATTCTAAATCCGCACGGGAGGCGGTTCGAACCGGATGTTTGCCGGGGCTGTCGCTTCCATCGATCCCATGATGTCCACGGTGGGACTAGCAATCGCGCTCGTTCGACACACTCTTAGGAAGGTCCATCAGCTGCCAGTGGCGAATGATCCCGCCCCAGATTTGAACCAGTAGGACGACCTGCCGCAACACATCGTGTACACTAGTCCAAAATATATGAAAGTTAACGGTTTCCTGCTGAACACTGCCGGACTGTCTCCGTTGGGACCACATCAGGAAAATCAAACTTCGATCATTTTGAACCAACGCGCACTGGAAACAGAACGCCGGCGTTGTGTGACTTCTAGGAGAATCCCCAGCTTACTATTTCGGTGGTTCCGTTGGGTACAGGTTCTTCAACGACGACAACGCTCCCCCGGTCACGTTTGGTCCAGCGAACCGCTCGCCGCCAGCAAACACAACACATCCTCCAGAAGGCCTGGCAGGCTGGGAACGACGCAAGCGGACGCATCTGCTGCAGCGAACCGACAAACTGCTCCAAGAGCTGCGCAACCTGGACAACCAAAAGTGTCGCGAAATGCACAAAAACCGTAATTTATGTGGCCAATGGGCAAGAAGACAAGAACAGCATCCTGATGAATTCTTGCGGCAGCATCACGTACGAGATGTTTGTATCGCTAGGTTGGGAGGTCGAGCTGATGTCGTACAACGGGCGGTTGTCCGCGGTAGGGTGGTGGCTAAATTGCACCGTACTTACACCACTTCGACAAGCGGATTATAGATCTTTGTTTTACTTTGCAGTTACGTGGAGCACATCTTCGAGGAGTTTACGGCCCGCATTTTCAGACCCACAGCCCTGCCGGATCTACGACCGGAAGTGTCCCGCTGGCGGCCGCACTCATCGATCATCACAGCCGGAAATCCTCTAAGAGTGAGTTTTTTGTGAATTGATATCTCAATCAGCACAAAATATACTTTTAAGCAGTCGAGAAAGAATCCAGTTCCGATAGCAGTAGATAATAACGACCAGCAACCTTGGCTGCAGCTAGTTTTTGATCGCCACCGGAATAGACAAACAAGTGACTTGCAATAAATCAGATTTAAAAAAAAACTTTGTTTATGTTTGGATTGACATTTCTAGCAGAATTACCAATTCGATATCTATCCCTGAGCACAAAATGGGCATTGTGTAATATTACACTATTTTTTGAGTACATTCATAGATGTAATTTTAAGTGATTTTTTTCACAAAGGTGATGTGCATGCTTTTGCATGCGATTTTACCATCGGATTTTTTGCTGTGTATCCCATTCCCCAGAATCCCATTCCCCAGAATTCCATTCCCCAGAAACTCATTCCTCAGAAAAGTTTTTTTCTATTACAAATGAACTTTATTTCAAAAAGTGTGAATTGCTAAGATTTCGCCTTTATTGTGATAACTGCTGACATTCTTTAAAGAAGGGAAAACTCTCTTGACTGTCATTACTGCTGACAAAAGATTAATTTTCCCTTTAAAGTTGAATTTTTCCTTCTTTAATGAAGGGAAAATTCTTTTGACATATGATAACCGCAACATGCCGACATAAGTTGAATTTTTCTTCAGCAGTTATCCCTAGTAAAGAGAGAGAGGAAAAAAACAATTAGTATCAGCAGCAGTCACGACGTCATCTTTAAAGCGATTCTAATATTCAATTAATGTTGAAAATGTAATATCATTATGATTATTGACCATTATGCGCCATTACGTTATGCCAAAAAGCGTTAAGCTAAATGGCATTATGTCAAATGGGAAATATAACATGTTTTCAGGGTCCTAAATATTTCTGGGCCATTCTGGGGAGTGGGATTCTGGGGAGTGGGATTCTGGGGAATGGGATAGAACCTAAAGTGTCATTGTTTGCAGAAAAAATAAACATTATCGTTATGAACGATAATATCACCAATTTAATCTTAATTTTAGGACCGAATTGATTGTAAACTATGTAAAATATATTGAAAAAGGTTTATGTTTATAATTTCAATCAAGTGTATGACTTTTGCTAATTTTAAATTTTGGGACCACAGATCGGAAATACCACAAAACATTAGGAAACTTTTTTTTCGTCAATTCATTGATATTTTGAACATTTACAATAGTAGCATACTTGTAATATTGTATAAAGAATGTTGTTATACTTTTTGCCTTCAAATTTGTTTAAACTAGGTTTGATATCAAAAATTGAGTTTTAAGCTGTGAATTATTAAAAAAAAAAAACAGTGGAACTCGGATTCGGGATCACAAATTTTGGTATCGAACGTTACGGTATGCTGTATCGGTTTTCATAGTATGAGAATTTTTGTTGAAAAAAACTCACTGTTTTACTTAAACAACCATACCATAATAATCTTTCTCAATAAATAAATCAACTGCCGCTGTCTAAAGTTAGCAGTTTAACAGCCAATGCAGTATTTGAACCTATGACCCACGATATAGGTTAGTCGCCTCTAGATTATAGTACAAGCCATTAAACAAAACCAAGAGAAAAGAAGCGACGCGTTCGTGTTTCAGTGCGAGGCTTATTAATCGTCATTCAGCATGCATACTAGTCGATATTATAGAAGATCATCAATTGCAAGCAGGAGAGCGGTTTCTTGTTTTGACTCACATTTTTTTTTTGCGATATTTTTTTTGGGTTAAATTTTTTTCCAACAAACAATTCTGGGGTTTGACCAAAAAATCCGAATTTTTCCAACAAACAATTCGGGTTTAAAAAAAATGTACCAAAAAAGAGACACAAACCCTATACGACACCCACCGGCTCAGCAGTGCAGTGCAGTATTGCCCTCAAGGACCGATTGTCGGCAAAATGGATGGCCCTGTATGTGGGTCACTGGGTCTGACGTCCACTCTATATTGTAACCGAGGCGATTGCCATTGTCAGAATTGTGGGTAGTTATTCTAAAAATTACTTTAAAAAAATGTTATTCGTTTAAGTTTGAGTTAGAGAATCTGAAACTTGATGAAATTTCAGTTATTAAATTTTCAAAATCTGCACAACCACTTTTTTTGCAAATTCCCCATCCCCTTCAATAAAGAATTCATGAGCCGGATCACCCTGACTTGTAAAGCTCACGACGTGGTCGTCGTTGTCTTTCGCTCGTTGCAGTCTTCTGATGCCGCTGCGCCCCCCCTCAACGCGAACCTACAACGGTGCACTCTGCTGTCCAAAGTGCATCACCTTTCTGCGGCCAATTGCAGTTGTATGCTGCCCCTCTTGAGAACTTATTGGGGATGAATAACGACGTGCCGCACAGTACTGACCTTAAAAGTTGGATTTAATTCTTGACTTTTTTTTCTGCACTCTTGAGGCCCTCGAAAAGCACGGATACACAGGACGCAAAAAAAAAGATAATTAGTTGTTGATAAATATATTTAACTACAGTACAGCACACAAAATTTTATTTTTGCAATTCCGTCGTGAAACTACTTACTTTTCCTGTCATTCTTGAACGACGAAACAGCCTACTTTTCTGTACCAAAATAAAAAGAATCGAATAGTAACCCTTTTCAAAATAAATGCTGAAAAGTTCTACTTTTCAGCACTGAAATGGATGCTGAAAAGTTGAACTTTTCAGCACTTGTTAGGAAAAGTTATACTTTTCAACATTTTTTTGATTTGAACTATTCATTGACTCAATGCACGGACATTTGTCCTATAATTCTGTTCAAAGGGTGTTTTTCAGAATTGCAAAAAACGTTGTATGGAACTCGTTG